>NW_027189257.1:0-187170 GCF_040958095.1 Procambarus clarkii
GCAACCTTATTTATCGTATATATATGAAGTAATACCCATGGACTGAAAATTCACAAAAACGTGGAAAACGGCAAAATATTGCCTAATTCGATGATATTTTGTTTAAATCACATGAAGGAAAAGGAGATGATAAACGTCAAAATATTGCTAAATTCGATGATTTTTCGTACGAAACAAAATGCAAGAAAACTTGCTTAAAATGCAATATTATGCGAAATTCTGAGATTTGAAGGCCAAATCACATATCGTGATACTACTTGAAATAGTATCGAAATATTGGTAAAAATGAATATATTTACGTAATATCAAACTACATGAAAAACGTGAAAAAGTCACTATTTAACCATATTTGAGGATTTTAACTTCAAATCATAGAGCGAGGTTTCGTATTATATAGATCCAAAAAAGACATATGACAATGTTGTTTCCAATACAAATGATAAAAATCAATGTGTTTTCATTAGAATTAACTAAAATGTTCCTGATTTTCCGTTTATATTACCGATGGAAGATGTACACGTAAAACTGCTCTATTCCGGCTGAAACGTCGATATATGCAATAAAAACAGAACTTCTCCCCTTTTCAATATCTTACTCTGTATTTTAACGAGAAACAAATAGTTGATTGAAAATGAAGTATTTAAGGTTATTATCTAATCAATTATGTGTTTGTATCATTTTTATCGTATATATATTGAATTAATACCCATAGAATGAAAATTCACAAAAACGTGGAAAAACGGCAAAATATTGCCTAATTCGATGATATTTTGTTTAAATCAAATAAAGGAAAGGGGATGATAAACGTCAAAATATTGCTAAATTCGATGATTTTTCGTACGAAACAAAATGCAAGAAAACTTGCTTAAAATGCAATATTATGCGAAATTCTGAGATTTAAAGGCCAAATCACATATCGTGATACTACATGAAATAGTATCGAAATATTGGTAAAAATGAATATATTTGCGTAATATCAAACTACATGATTAACGTGAAAAAGTCACTATTTTACCATATTTGAGGATTTTACCTTCAAATCATAGAGCGAGGTTTCGTATTATTTAGTTCCAGGAAAAGACATATGACAATGTTGTTTCCAATACAAATGATAAAAAAACAATGTGTTTTCATTAGAATTACCTATAATGTTCTTGATTTTCCGTTTATATTAACGAGGGAAGATGTACAGGTAAAACCGCTCTAATCCGGCTGAAACGTCGATATATGCAATAAAACCGAACTTCTCCCCTTTTCAATATCTTACTCAGTATTTTAACGAGAAAAAAATAGATGATTGAAAATGAAGTATTTAAGGTTATTATCTAATCAATTATGTGTTTGCATCATTTTTATCGTATATATATGAATTAATACCCATGGACTGAAAATTCACAAAAACGTGGAAAACGGCAAAATATTGCCTAATTCGATGATATTTTGTTTAAATCACATGAAGGAAAAGGAGATGATAAACGTCAAAATATTGCTAAATTCGAGGATTTTTCGTACGAAACAAAATGCAAGAAAACTTGCTTAAAATGCAATATTATGCGAAATTCTGAGATTTGAAAGCCAAATCACATATCGTGATACTACATGAAATAGTATCGAAATATTGGTAAAAATGAATATATTTACGTAATATCAAACTACATGAAAAACATGAAAAAAGTCACTATTTTACCATATTTGAGGATTTTACTTTCAAATCATAGAGCGAGGTTTCGTAATTATTTAGTTCCAAGAAAAGACATATGACAATGTTGTTTCCAATACAAATGATAAAAAACAATGTGTTTTCATTAGAATTAACTATAATGTTCTTGATTTTCCGTTTATAATAACGAGGGAAGATGTACACGTAAAACCGCTCTAGTCCGGCTGAAACGTCGATATATGCAATAAAAACCGAACTTCTCCCCTTTTCAATATGTTACTCAGTATTTTAACGAGAAACAAATAGATGATTGAAAATGAAGTATTTAAGGTTAGTATCTAATCAATTATGTGTTTGCATCATTTTTATCGTATATATATGAAGTAATACCCATGGACTGAAAATTCACAAAAACGTGGAAAACGGCAAAATATTGCCAAATTCGATGATATTTTATTTAAATCACATGAAGGAAAAGTGGATGATAAACGTCAAAATATTAGTAAATTCGATGATTTTTCGTACGAAACAAAATGCAAGAAAACTTGCTTAAAATGCAATATTATGCGAAATTCTGTGATTTGAAGGCCAAATCACATACCGTGATACTACATGAAATAGTATCGAAATATTGGTAAAAATGAATAAATTTGCGTAATATCAAACTACATGATTAACGTGAAAAAGTCACTATTTTACCATATTTGAGGATTTTACCTTCAAATCATAGAGCGAGGTTTCGTATAATTTAGTTCCAGGAAAAGACATATGACAATATTGTTTCCAATACAAATGATAAAAAACAATGTGTTTTCATCAGAATTACCTATAATGTTCTTGATTTTCCGTTTATATTAACGAGGGAAGATGTACACGTAAAACCGCTCTAATCCGGCTGAAACGTCGATATATGCAATAAAAACCGAACTTCTCCCCTTTTCAATATCTTACTCAGTATTTTAACGAGAAACAAATAGATGATTGAAAATGAAGTATTTAAGGTTATTATCTAATCAATTATGTGTTTGCAACCTTATTTATCGTATATATATGAAGTAATACCCATGGACTGAAAATTCACAAAAACGTGGAAAACGGCAAAATATTGCCTAATTCGATGATATTTTGTTTAAATCACATGAAGGAAAAGGAGATGATAAACGTCAAAATATTGCTAAATTCGAGGATTTTTCGTACGAAACAAAATGCAAGAAAACTTGCTTAAAATGCAATATTATGCGAAATTCTGAGATTTGAAAGCCAAATCACATATCGTGATACTACATGAAATAGTATCGAAATATTGGTAAAAATGAATATATTTACGTAATATCAAACTACATGAAAAACATGAAAAAAGTCACTATTTTACCATATTTGAGGATTTTACTTTCAAATCATAGAGCGAGGTTTCGAATTATTTAGTTCCAAGAAAAGACATATGACAATGTTGTTTCCAATACAAATGATAAAAAACAATGTGTTTTCATTAGAATTAACTATAATGTTCTTGATTTTCCGTTTATATTAACGAGGGAAGATGTACACGTAAAACCGCTCTAATCCCGCTGAAACGTCGATATATGCAATAAAAACCGAACTTCTCCACTTTTCAATATCTTACTCAGTATTTTAACGAGAAACAAATAGCTGATTGAAAATGAAGTATTTAAGGTTATTATCTAATCAATTATGTGTTTGCATAATTTTTATTGTATATATATGAAGTAATACCCATGGACTGAAAATTCACAAAAACGTGGAAAACGGCAAAATATTGCCTAATTCGATGATATTTTGTTTAAATCATATGAAGGAAAAGGAGATGATAAACGTCAAAATATTGCTGAATTCGATGATTTTTCGTACGAAACAAAATGCAAGAAAACTTGCTTAAAATGCAATATTATACGAAATTCTGAGATTTGAAGGCCAAATCACATATCGTGATACTACATGAAATAGTATCGAAATATTGGTAAAAATGAATATATTTGCGTAATATCAAACTACATGGTTAACGTGAAAAAGTCACTATTTTACCATATTTGAGGATTTTACCTTCAAATCATAGAGCGAGGTTTCGTATAATTTAGTTCCAGGAAAAGACATATGACAATATTGTTTCCAATACAAATGATAAAAAACAATGTGTTTTCATCAGAATTACCTATAATGTTCTTGATTTTCCGTTTATATTAACGAGGGAAGATGTACACGTAAAACCGCTCTAATCCGGCTGAAACGTCGATATATGCAATAAAAACCGAACTTCTCCCCTTTTCAATATGTTACTCAGTATTTTAACGAGAAACAAATAGATGATTGAAAATGAAGTATTTAAGGTTATTATCTAATCAATTATGTGTTTGCAACCTTATTTATCGTATATATATGAAGTAATACCCATGGACTGAAAATTCACAAAAACGTGGAAAACGGCAAAATATTGCCTAATTCGATGATATTTTGTTTAAATCACATGAAGGAAAAGGAGATGATAAACGTCAAAATATTGCTAAACTCGATGATTTTTCGTACGAAACAAAATGCAAGAAAACTTGCTTAAAATGCAATATTATGCGAAATTCTGAGATTTGAAGGCCAAATCACATATCGTGATACTACTTGAAATAGTATCGAAATATTGGTAAAAATGAATATATTTACGTAATATCAAACTACATGAAAAACGTGAAAAAGTCACTATTTAACCATATTTGAGGATTTTAACTTCAAATCATAGAGCGAGGTTTCGTATTATATAGATCCAAAAAAAGACATATGACAATGTTGTTTCCAATACAAATGATAAAAATCAATGTGTTTTCATTAGAATTAACTAAAATGTTCCTGATTTTCCGTTTATATTACCGATGGAAGATGTACACGTAAAACTGCTCTATTCCGGCTGAAACGTCGATATATGCAATAAAAACAGAACTTCTCCCCTTTTCAATATCTTACTCTGTATTTTAACGAGAAACAAATAGTTGATTGAAAATGAAGTATTTAAGGTTATTATCTAATCAATTATGTGTTTGTATCATTTTTATCGTATATATATTGAATTAATACCCATAGAATGAAAATTCACAAAAACGTGGAAAAACGGCAAAATATTGCCTAATTCGATGATATTTTGTTTAAATCAAATAAAGGAAAGGGGATGATAAACGTCAAAATATTGCTAAATTCGATGATTTTTCGTACGAAACAAAATGCAAGAAAACTTGCTTAAAATGCAATATTATGCGAAATTCTGAGATTTAAAGGCCAAATCACATATCGTGATACTACATGAAATAGTATCGAAATATTGGTAAAAATGAATATATTTGCGTAATATCAAACTACATGATTAACGTGAAAAAGTCACTATTTTACCATATTTGAGGATTTTACCTTCAAATCATAGAGCGAGGTTTCGTATTATTTAGTTCCAGGAAAAGACATATGACAATGTTGTTTCCAATACAAATGATAAAAAAACAATGTGTTTTCATTAGAATTACCTATAATGTTCTTGATTTTCCGTTTATATTAACGAGGGAAGATGTACAGGTAAAACCGCTCTAATCCGGCTGAAACGTCGATATATGCAATAAAAACCGAACTTCTCCCCTTTTCAATATCTTACTCAGTATTTTAACGAGAAAAAAATAGATGATTGAAAATGAAGTATTTAAGGTTATTATCTAATCAATTATGTGTTTGCATCATTTTTATCGTATATATATGAATTAATACCCATGGACTGAAAATTCACAAAAACGTGGAAAACGGCAAAATATTGCCTAATTCGATGATATTTTGTTTAAATCACATGAAGGAAAAGGAGATGATAAACGTCAAAATATTGCTAAATTCGAGGATTTTTCGTACGAAACAAAATGCAAGAAAACTTGCTTAAAATGCAATATTATGCGAAATTCTGAGATTTGAAAGCCAAATCACATATCGTGATACTACATGAAATAGTATCGAAATATTGGTAAAAATGAATATATTTACGTAATATCAAACTACATGAAAAACATGAAAAAAGTCACTATTTTACCATATTTGAGGATTTTACTTTCAAATCATAGAGCGAGGTTTCGAATTATTTAGTTCCAAGAAAAGACATATGACAATGTTGTTTCCAATACAAATGATAAAAAACAATGTGTTTTCATTAGAATTAACTATAATGTTCTTGATTTTCCGTTTATAATAACGAGGGAAGATGTACACGTAAAACCGCTCTAGTCCGGCTGAAACGTCGATATATGCAATAAAAACCGAACTTCTCCCCTTTTCAATATGTTACTCAGTATTTTAACGAGAAACAAATAGATGATTGAAAATGAAGTATTTAAGGTTAGTATCTAATCAATTATGTGTTTGCATCATTTTTATCGTATATATATGAAGTAATACCCATGGACTGAAAATTCACAAAAACGTGGAAAACGGCAAAATATTGCCAAATTCGATGATATTTTATTTAAATCACATGAAGGAAAAGTGGATGATAAACGTCAAAATATTAGTAAATTCGATGATTTTTCGTACGAAACAAAATGCAAGAAAACTTGCTTAAAATGCAATATTATGCGAAATTCTGTGATTTGAAGGCCAAATCACATACCGTGATACTACATGAAATAGTATCGAAATATTGGTAAAAATGAATAAATTTGCGTAATATCAAACTACATGATTAACGTGAAAAAGTCACTATTTTACCATATTTGAGGATTTTACCTTCAAATCATAGAGCGAGGTTTCGTATAATTTAGTTCCAGGAAAAGACATATGACAATATTGTTTCCAATACAAATGATAAAAAACAATGTGTTTTCATCAGAATTACCTATAATGTTCTTGATTTTCCGTTTATATTAACGAGGGAAGATGTACACGTAAAACCGCTCTAATCCGGCTGAAACGTCGATATATGCAATAAAAACCGAACTTCTCCCCTTTTCAATATCTTACTCAGTATTTTAACGAGAAACAAATAGATGATTGAAAATGAAGTATTTAAGGTTATTATCTAATCAATTATGTGTTTGCAACCTTATTTATCGTATATATATGAAGTAATACCCATGGACTGAAAATTCACAAAAACGTGGAAAACGGCAAAATATTGCCTAATTCGATGATATTTTGTTTAAATCACATGAAGGAAAAGGAGATGATAAACGTCAAAATATTGCTAAATTCGATGATTTTTCGTACGAAACAAAATGCAAGAAAACTTGCTTAAAATGCAATATTATGCGAAATTCTGAGATTTGAAGGCCAAATCACATATCGTGATACTACTTGAAATAGTATCGAAATATTGGTAAAAATGAATATATTTACGTAATATCAAACTACATGAAAAACGTGAAAAAGTCACTATTTAACCATATTTGAGGATTTTAACTTCAAATCATAGAGCGAGGTTTCGTATTATTTAGATCCAAAAAAAGACATATGACAATGTTGTTTCCAATACAAATGATAAAAATCAATGTGTTTTCATTAGAATTAACTAAAATGTTCCTGATTTTCCGTTTATATTACCGATGGAAGATGTACACGTAAAACTGCTCTATTCCGGCTGAAACGTCGATATATGCAATAAAAACAGAACTTCTCCCCTTTTCAATATCTTACTCTGTATTTTAACGAGAAACAAATAGTTGATTGAAAATGAAGTATTTAAGGTTATTATCTAATCAATTATGTGTTTGTATCATTTTTATCGTATATATAATGAATTAATACCCATAGAATGAAAATTCACAAAAACGTGGAAAAACGGCAAAATATTGCCTAATTCGATGATATTTTGTTTACATCAAATAAAAGAAAAGGGGATGATAAACGTCAAAATATTGCTAAATTTGATGATTTTTCGTACGAAACAAAATGCAAGAAAACTTGCTTAAAATGCAATATTATGCGAAATTCTGAGATTTGAAGGCCAAATCACATATCGTGATACTACATGAAATAGTATCGAAATATTGGTAAAAATGAATATATTTGCGTAATATCAAACTACATGGTTAACGTGAAAAAGTCACTATTTTACCATATTTGAGGATTTTACCTTCAAATCATAGAGCGAGGTTTCGTATTATTTAATTCCAAGAAAAGACATATGACAATGTTGTTTCCAATACAAATGATAAAAAAGAATATGTTTTCATTAGAATTAACTATAATGTTCTTGATTTTCCGTTTATAATAACGAGGGAAGATGTACACGTAAAACCGCTCTAGTCCGGCTGAAACGTCGATATATGCAATAAAAACCGAACTTCTCCCCTTTTCAATATGTTACTCAGTATTTTAACGAGAAACAAATAGATGATTGAAAATGAAGTATTTAAGGTTATTATCTAATCAATTATGTGTTTGCATCATTTTTATCGTATATATATGAAGTAATACCCATGGACTGAAAATTCACAAAAACGTGGAAAACGGCAAAATATTGCCTAATTCGATGATATTTTACTTAAATCACATGAAGGAAAAGGGGATGATAAACGTCAAAATTTTAGTAAATTCGATGATTTTTCGTACGAAACAAAATGCAAGAAAACTTGCTTAAAATGCAATATTATGCGAAATTCTGTGATTTGAAGGCCAAATCACATACCGTGATACCACATGAAATAGTATCGAAATATTGGTAAAAATGAATAAATTTGCGTAATATCAAACTACATGATTAACGTGAAAAAGTCACTATTTTACCATATTTGAGGATTTTACCTTCAAATCATAGAGCGAGGTTTCGTATAATTTAGTTCCAGGAAAAGACATATGACAATATTGTTTCCAATACAAATGATAAAAAACAATGTGTTTTCATCAGAATTACCTATAATGTTCTTGATTTTCCGTTTATATTAACGAGGGAAGATGTACACGTAAAACCGCTCTAATCCGCCTGAAACGTCGATATATGCAATAAAAACCGAACTTCTCCCCTTTTCAATATCTTACTCAGTATTTTAACGAGAAACAAATAGATGATTGAAAATGACGTATTTAAGGTTATTATCTAATCAATTATGTGTTTGCAACCTTATTTATCGTATATATATGAAGTAATACCCATGGACTGAAAATTCACAAAAACGTGGAAAACGTCAAAATATTGCCTAATTCGATGATATTTTGTTTAAATCACATGAAGGAAAAGGAGATGATAAACGTCAAAATATTGCTAAATTCGATGATTTTTCGTACGAAACAAAATGCAAGAAAACTTGCTTAAAATGCAATATTATTCGAAATTCTGAGATTTGAAAGCCAAATCACATATCGTGATACTACATGAAATAGTATCGAAATATTGGCAAAAATGAATATATTTACGTAATATCAAACTACATGAAAAACGTGAAAAGGTAACTATTTAACCATATTTGAGGATTTTAACTTCAAATCATAGAGCGAGGTTTCGTATTATTTAGATCCAAAAAAAGACATATGACAATGTTGTTTCCAATACAAATGATAAAAATCAATGTGTTTTCATTAGAATTAACTAAAATGTTCCTGATTTTCCGTTTATATTACCGATGGAAGATGTACACGTAAAACCGCTCTATTCCGGCTGAAACGTCGATATATGCAATAAAAAAAGAACTTCTCCCCTTTTCAATATCTTACTCAGTATTTTAACGAGAAACAAATAGTTGATTGAAAATGAAGTATTTAGGGTTATTATCTAATCAATTATGTGTTTGTATCATTTTTATCGTATATATATTGAATTAATACCCATAGAATGAAAATTCACAAAAACGTGGAAAACCGGCAAAATATTGCCTAATTCGATGATATTTTGTTTAAATCAAATAAAGGAAAGGGGATGATGAACGTCAAAATATTGCTAAATTCGATGATTTTTCGTACGAAACAAAATGCAAGAAAACTTGCTTAAAATGCAATATTATGCGAAATTCTGAGATTTAAAGGCCAAATCACATATCGTGATACTACATGAAATAGTATCGAAATATTGGTAAAAATGAATATATTTGCGTAATATCAAACTACATGAATAACGTGAAAATTCACTATTTTACCATATTTGAGGGTTTTACCTTCAAATCATAGAGCGAGGTTTCGAATTATTTAGTTCCAAGAAAAGACATATGACAATGTTGTTTCCAATACAAATGATAAAAAACAATGTGTTTTCATTAGAATTACCTATAATGTTCTTGATTTTCCGTTTATATTAACGAGGGAAGATGTACAGGTAAAACCGCTCTAATCCGGCTGAAACGTCGATATATGCAATAAAAACCGAACTTCTCCCCTTTTCAATATCTTACTCAGTATTTTAACGAGAAAAAAATAGATGATTGAAAATGAAGTATTTAAGGTTATTATCTAATCAATTATGTGTTTGCATCATTTTTATCGTATATATATGAATTAATACCCATGGACTGAAAATTCACAAAAACGTGGAAAACGGCAAAATATTGCCTAATTCGATGATATTTTGTTTAAATCACATGAAGGAAAAGGAGATGATAAACGTCAAAATATTGCTAAATTCGATGATTTTTCGTACGAAACAAAATGCAAGAAAACTTGCTTAAAATGCAATATTATGCGAAATTCTGAGATTTGAAAGCCAAATCACCTATCGTGATACTACATGAAATAGTATCGAAATATTGGTAAAAATGAATATATTTACGTAATATCAAACTACATGAAAAACATGAAAAAAGTCACTATTTTACCATATTTGAGGATTTTACTTTCAAATCATAGAGCGAGGTTTCGAATTATTTAGTTCCAAGAAAAGACATATGACAATGTTGTTTCCAATACAAATGATAAAAAACAATGTGTTTTCATTAGAATTAACTATAATGTTCTTGATTTTCCGTTTATATTAACGAGGGAAGATGTACACGTAAAACCGCTCTAATCCCGCTGAAACGTCGATATATGCAATAAAAACCGAACTTCTCCACTTTTCAATATCTTACTCAGTATTTTAACGAGAAACAAATAGCTGATTGAAAATGAAGTATTTAAGGTTATTATCTAATCAATTATGTGTTTGCATCATTTTTATTGTATATATATGAAGTAATACCCATGGACTGAAAATTCACAAAAACGTGGAAAACGGCAAAATATTGCCTAATTCGATGATATTTTGTTTAAATCATATGAAGGAAAAGGAGATGATAAACGTCAAAATATTGCTGAATTCGATGATTTTTCGTACGAAACAAAATGCAAGAAAACTTGCTTAAAATGCAATATTATACGAAATTCTGAGATTTGAAGGCCAAATCACATATCGTGATACTACATGAAATAGTATCGAAATATTGGTAAAAATGAATATATTTGCGTAATATCAAACTACATGGTTAACGTGAAAAAGTCACTATTTTACCATATTTGAGGATTTTACCTTCAAATCATAGAGCGAGGTTTCGTATTATTTAATTCCAAGAAAAGATATATGACAATGTTGTTTCCAATACAAATGATAAAAAAGAATATGTTTTCATTAGAATTAACTATAATGTTCTTGATTTTCCGTTTATAATAACGAGGGAAGATGTACACGTAAAACCGCTCTAGTCCGGCTGAAACGTCGATATATGCAATAAAAACCGAACTTCTCCCCTTTTCAATATGTTACTCAGTATTTTAACGAGAAACAAATAGATGATTGAAAATGAAGTATTTAAGGTTAGTATCTAATCAATTATGTGTTTGCATCATTTTTATCGTATATATATGAAGTAATACCCATGGACTGAAAATTCACAAAAACGTGGAAAACGGCAAAATATTGCCAAATTCGATGATATTTTATTTAAATCACATGAAGGAAAAGTGGATGATAAACGTCAAAATATTAGTAAATTCGATGATTTTTCGTACGAAACAAAATGCAAGAAAACTTGCTTCAAATGCAATATTATGCGAAATTCTGTGATTTGATGGCCAAATCACATACCGTGATACTACATGAAATAGTATCGAAATATTGGTAAAAATGAATAAATTTGCGTAATATCAAACTACATGATTAACGTGAAAAAGTCACTATTTTACCATATTTGAGGATTTTACCTTCAAATCATAGAGCGAGGTTTCGTATAATTTAGTTCCAGGAAAAGACATATGACAATATTGTTTCCAATACAAATGATAAAAAACAATGTGTTTTCATCAGAATTACCTATAATGTTCTTGATTTTCCGTTTATATTAACGAGGGAAGATGTACACGTAAAACCGCTCTAATCCGGCTGAAACGTCGATATATGCAATAAAAACCGAACTTCTCCCCTTTTCAATATCTTACTCAGTATTTTAACGAGAAACAAATAGATGATTGAAAATGAAGTATTTAAGGTTATTATCTAATCAATTATGTGTTTGCAACCTTATTTATCGTATATATATGAAGTAATACCCATGGACTGAAAATTCACAAAAACGTGGAAAACGGCAAAATATTGCCTAATTCGATGATATTTTGTTTAAATCACATGAAGGAAAAGGAGATGATAAACGTCAAAATATTGCTAAATTCGATGATTTTTCGTACGAAACAAAATGCAAGAAAACTTGCTTAAAATGCAATATTATGCGAAATTCTGAGATTTGAAGGCCAAATCACATATCGTGATACTACTTGAAATAGTATCGAAATATTGGTAAAAATGAATATATTTACGTAATATCAAACTACATGAAAAACGTGAAAAAGTCACTATTTAACCATATTTGAGGATTTTAACTTCAAATCATAGAGCGAGGTTTCGTATTATTTAGATCCAAAAAAAGACATATGACAATGTTGTTTCCAATACAAATGATAAAAATCAATGTGTTTTCATTAGAATTAACTAAAATGTTCCTGATTTTCCGTTTATATTACCGATGGAAGATGTACACGTAAAACTGCTCTATTCCGGCTGAAACGTCGATATATGCAATAAAAACAGAACTTCTCCCCTTTTCAATATCTTACTCTGTATTTTAACGAGAAACAAATAGTTGATTGAAAATGAAGTATTTAAGGTTATTATCTAATCAATTATGTGTTTGTATCATTTTTATCGTATATATAATGAATTAATACCCATAGAATGAAAATTCACAAAAACGTGGAAAAACGGCAAAATATTGCCTAATTCGATGATATTTTGTTTACATCAAATAAAAGAAAAGGGGATGATAAACGTCAAAATATTGCTAAATTTGATGATTTTTCGTACGAAACAAAATGCAAGAAAACTTGCTTAAAATGCAATATTATGCGAAATTCTGAGATTTGAAGGCCAAATCACATATCGTGATACTACATGAAATAGTATCGAAATATTGGTAAAAATGAATATATTTGCGTAATATCAAACTACATGGTTAACGTGAAAAAGTCACTATTTTACCATATATGAGGATTTTACCTTCAAATCATAGAGCGAGGTTTCGTATTATTTAATTCCAAGAAAAGACATATGACAATGTTGTTTCCAATACAAATGATAAAAAAACAATGTGTTTTCATTAGAATTACCTATAATGTTCTTGATTTTCCGTTTATATTAACGAGGGAAGATGTACAGGTAAAACCGCTCTAATCCGGCTGAAACGTCGATATATGCAATAAAAACCGAACTTCTCCCCTTTTCAATATCTTACTCGGTATTTTAACGAGAAAAAATTAGATGATTGAAAATGAAGTATTTAAGGTTATTATCTAATCAATTATGTGTTTGCATCATTTTTATCGTATATATATGAATTAATACCCATGGACTGAAAATTCACAAAAACGTGGAAAACGGCAAAATATTGCCTAATTCGATGATATTTTGTTTAAATCACATGAAGGAAAAGGAGATGATAAACGTCAAAATATTGCTAAATTCGATGATTTTTCGTACGAAACAAAATGCAAGAAAACTTGCTTAAAATGCAATATTATGCGAAATTCTGAGATTTGAAAGCCAAATCACATATCGTGATACTACATGAAATAGTATCGAAATATTGGTAAAAATGAATATATTTACGTAATATCAAACTACATGAAAAACGTGAAAAAAGTCACTATTTTACCATATTTGAGGATTTTACTTTCAAATCATAGAGCGAGGTTTCGAATTATTTAGTTCCAAGAAAAGACATATGACAATGTTGTTTCCAATACAAATGATAAAAAACAATGTGTTTTCATTCGAATTAACTATAATGTTCTTTTAATTTTCCGTTTATATTAACGAGGGAAGATGTACACGTAAAACCGCTCTAATCCGGCTGAAACGTCGATATATGCAATAAAAACCGAACTTCTCCCCTTTTCAATATCTTACTCAGTATTTTAACGAGAAACAAATAGATGATTGAAAATGAAGTATTTAAGGTTATTATCTAATCAATTATGTGTTTGCATCATTTTTATCGTATATATATGAAGTAATACCCATGGACTGAAAATTCACAAAAACGTGGAAAACGGCAAAATATTGCCTAATTCGATGATATTTTGTTTAAATCACATGAAGGAAAAGGAGATGATAAACGTCAAAATATTGCTGAATTCGATGATTTTTCGTACGAAACAAAATGCAAGAAAACTTGCTTAAAATGCAATATTATGCGAAATTCTGAGATTTGAAGGCCAAATCACATATCGTGATACTACATGAAATAGTATCGAAATATTGGTAAAAATGAATATATTTACGTAATATCAAACTACATGAAAAACGTGAAAAAGTCGCTATTTAACCATATTTGAGGATTTTAACTTCAAATCATAGAGCGAGGTTTCGTATTATTTAGATCCAAAAAAAGACATATGACAATGTTGTTTCCAATACAAATGATAAAAATCAATGTGTTTTCATTAGAATTAACTAAAATGTTCCTGATTTTCCGTTTATATTACCGATGGAAGATGTACACGTAAAACTGCTCTATTCCGGCTGAAACGTCGATATATGCAATAAAAACAGAACTTCTCCCCTTTTCAATATCTTACTCTGTATTTTAACGAGAAACAAATAGTTGATTGAAAATGAAGTATTTAAGGTTATTATCTAATCAATTGTGTTTGTATCATTTTTATCGTATATATAATGAATTAATTCCCATAGAATGAAAATTCACAAAAACGTGGAAAAACGGCAAAATATTGCCTAATTCGATGATATTTTGTTTACATCAAATAAAGGAAAAGGGGATGATAAACGTCAAAATATTGCTAAATTTGATGATTTTTCGTACGAAACAAAATGCAAGAAAACTTGCTTAAAATGCAATATTATGCGAAATTCTGAGATTTGAAGGTCAAATCACATATAGTGATACTACATGAAATAGTATCGAAATATTGGTAAAAATGAATATATTTGCGTAATATCAAACTACATGGTTAACGTGAAAAAGTCACTATTTTACCATATTTGAGGATTTTACCTTCAAATCATAGAGCGAGGTTTCGAATTATTTAGTTCCAAGAAAAGACATATGACAATGTTGTTTCCAATACAAATGATAAAAAACAATGTGTTTTCATTAGAATTAACTATAATGTTCTTGATTTTCCGTTTATATTAACGAGGGAAGATGTACACGTAAAACCGCTCTAATCCGGCTGAAACGTCGATATATGCAATAAAAACCGAACTTCTCCCCTTTTCAATATCTTACTCAGTATTTTAACGAGAAACAAATAGATGATTGAAAATGAAGTATTTAAGGTTATTATCTAATCAATTATGTGTTTGCATCATTTTTATCGTATATATATGAAGTAATACCCATGGACTGAAAATTCACAAAAACGTGGAAAACGGCAAAATATTGCCTAATTCGATGATATTTTGTTTAAATCACATGAAGGAAAAGGAGATGATAAACGTCAAAATATTGCTGAATTCGATGATTTTTCGTACGAAACAAAATGCAAGAAAACTTGCTTAAAATGCAATATTATGCGAAATTCTGAGATTTGAAGGCCAAATCACATATCGTGATACTACATGAAATAGTATCGAAATATTGGTAAAAATGAATATATTTACGTAATATCAAACTACATGAAAAACGTGAAAAAGTCGCTATTTAACCATATTTGAGGATTTTAACTTCAAATCATAGAGCGAGGTTTCGTATTATTTAGATCCAAAAAAAGACATATGACAATGTTGTTTCCAATACAAATGATAAAAATCAATGTGTTTTCATTAGAATTAACTAAAATGTTCCTGATTTTCCGTTTATATTACCGATGGAAGATGTACACGTAAAACTGCTCTATTCCGGCTGAAACGTCGATATATGCAATAAAAACAGAACTTCTCCCCTTTTCAATATCTTACTCTGTATTTTAACGAGAAACAAATAGTTGATTGAAAATGAAGTATTTAAGGTTATTATCTAATCAATTGTGTTTGTATCATTTTTATCGTATATATAATGAATTAATACCCATAGAATGAAAATTCACAAAAACGTGGAAAAACGGCAAAATATTGCCTAATTCGATGATATTTTGTTTACATCAAATAAAGGAAAAGGGGATGATAAACGTCAAAATATTGCTAAATTTGATGATTTTTCGTACGAAACAAAATGCAAGAAAACTTGCTTAAAATGCAATATTATGCGAAATTCTGAGATTTGAAGGTCAAATCACATATAGTGATACTACATGAAATAGTATCGAAATATTGGTAAAAATGAATATATTTGCGTAATATCAAACTACATGGTTAACGTGAAAAAGTCACTATTTTACCATATTTGAGGATTTTACCTTCAAATCATAGAGCGAGGTTTCGAATTATTTAGTTCCAAGAAAAGACATATGACAATGTTGTTTCCAATACAAATGATAAAAAACAATGTGTTTTCATTAGAATTAACTATAATGTTCTTGATTTTCCGTTTATATTAACGAGGGAAGATGTACACGTAAAACCGCTCTAATCCGGCTGAAACGTCGATATATGCAATAAAAACCGAACTTCTCCCCTTTTCAATATCTTACTCAGTATTTTAACGAGAAACAAATAGATGATTGAAAATGAAGTATTTAAGGTTATTATCTAATCAATTATGTGTTTGCATCATTTTTATCGTATATATATGAAGTAATACCCATGGACTGAAAATTCACAAAAACGTGGAAAACGGCAAAATATTGCCTAATTCGATGATATTTTGTTTAAATCACATGAAGGAAAAGGAGATGATAAACGTCAAAATATTGCTAAATTCGATGATTTTTCGTACGAAACAAAATGCAAGAAAACTTGCTTAAAATGCAATATTATGCGAAATTCTGAGATTTGAAGGCCAAATCACATATCGTGATACTACATGAAATAGTATCGAAATATTGGTAAAAATGAATATATTTACGTAATATCAAACTACATGAAAAACGTTAAAAAGTCACTATTTAACCATATTTGAGGATTTTAACTTCAAATCATAGAGCGAGGTTTCGTAATATTTAGATCCAAAAAAAGACATATGACAATGTTGTTTCCAATTCAAATGATAAAAATCAATGTGTTTTCATTAGAATTAACTAAAATGTTCCTGATTTTCCGTTTATATTACCGATGGAAGATGTACACGTAAAACTGCTCTATTCCGGCTAAAACGTCGATATATGCAATAAAAACAGAACTTCTCCCCTTTTCAATATCTTACTCTGTATTTTAACGAGAAACAAATAGTTGATTGAAAATGAAGTATTTAAGGTTATTATCTAATCAATTATGTGTTTGTATCATTTTTATCGTATATATAATGAATTAATACCCATAGAATGAAAATTCACAAAAACGTGGAAAAACGGCAAAATATTGCCTAATTCGATGATATTTTGTTTACATCAAATAAAGGAAAAGGGGATGATAAACGTCAAAATATTGCTAAATTTGATGATTTTTCGTACGAAACAAAATGCAAGAAAACATGCTTAAAATGCAATATTATGCGAAATTCTGAGATTTGAAGGCCAAATCACATATCGTGATACTACTTGAAATAGTATCGAAATATTGGTAAAAATGAATATATTTGCGTAATATCAAACTACATGATTAACGTGAAAAAGTCACTATTTTACCATATTTGAGGATTTTATCTTAAAATCATAGAGCGAGGTTTCGTATTATTTAATTCCAAGAGAAGACATGACAATGTTGTTTCCAATACAAATGATAAAAAAGAATATGTTTTCATTAGAATTAACTATAATGTTCTTGATTTTCCGTTTATAATAACGAGGGAAGATGTACACGTAAAACCGCTCTAGTCCGTCTGAAACGTCGATATATGCAATAAAAACCGAACTTCTCCCCTTTTCAATATCTTACTCAGTATTTTAACGAGAAACAAATAGATGATTGAAAATGAAGTATTTAAGGTTATTATCTAATCAATTATGTGTTTGCATCATTTTTATCGTATATATATGAAGTAATACCCAAGGACTGAAAATTCACAAAAACGTGGAAAACGGCAAAATATTGCCTAATTCGATGATATTTTGTTTAAATCACATGAAGGAAAAGTAGATGATAAACGTCAAAATATTGCTAAATTCGATGATTTTTCGTACGAAACAAAATGCATGAAAACTTGCTTAAAATGCAATATTATGCGAAATTCTGAGATTTGAAGGCCAAATCACATATCGTGATACTACATGAAATAGTATCGAAATACTGGCAAAAATGAATATATTTACGTAATATCAAACTACATGAAAAACGTGAAAAAGTCACTATTTAACCATATTTGAGGATTTTAACTTCAAATCATAGAGCGAGGTTTCGTATTATTTAGATCCAAAAAAAGACATATGACAATGTTGTTTCCAATACAAATGATAAAAATCAATGTGTTTTCATTAGAATTAACTAAAATGTTCCTGATTTTCCGTTTATATTACCGATGGAAGATGTACACGTAACACTGCTCTCTTCCGGCTAAAATGTCGATATATGCAATAAAAACAGAACTTCCCCCCTTTTCAATATCTTACTCTGTATTTTAACGAGAAACAAATAGTTGATTGAAAATGAAGTATTTAAGGTTATTATCTAATCAATTATGTGTTTGTATCATTTTTATCGTATATATAATGAATTAATACCCATAGAATGAAAATTCACAAAAACGTGGAAAAACGGCAAAATATTGCCTAATTCGATGATATTTTGTTTACATCAAATAAAAGAAAAGGGGATGATAAACGTCAAAATATTGCTAAATTTGATGATTTTTCGTACGAAACAAAATGCAAGAAAACTTGCTTAAAATGCAATATTATGCGAAATTCTGAGATTTGAAGGCCAAATCACATATCGTGATACTACATGAAATAGTATCGAAATATTGGTAAAAATGAATATATTTGCGTAATATCAAACTACATGATTAACGTGAAAAAATCACTATTTTACCATATTTGAGGATTTTATCTTCAAATCATAGAGCGAGGTTTCGTATTATTTAATTCCAAGAAAAGACATGACAATGTTGTTTCCAATACAAATGATAAAAAAGAATATGTTTTCATTAGAATTAACTATAATGTTCTTGATTTTCCGTTTATAATAACGAGGGAAGATGTACACGTAAAACCGCTCTAGTCCGGCTGAAACGTCGATATATGCAATAAAAACCGAACTTCTCCCCTTTTCAATATCTTACTCAGTATTTTAACGAGAAACAAATAGATGATTGAAAATGAAGTATTTAAGGTTATTATCTAATCAATTATGTGTTTGCATCATTTTTATCGTATATATATGAAGTAATACCCATGGACTGAAAATTCACAAAAACGTGGAAAACGGCAAAATATTGCCTAATTCGATGATATTTTGTTTAAATCACATGAAGGAAAAGGAGATGATAAACGTCAAAATATTGGTAAATTCGATGATTTTTCGTACGAAACAAAATGCAAGAAAACTTGCTTAAAATGCAATATTATGCGAAATTCTGAGATTTGAAGGCCAAATCACATATCGTGATACTACATGAAATAGTATCGAAATACTGGCAAAAATGAATATATTTACGTAATATCAAACTACATGAAAAACGTGAAAAGGTAACTATTTAACCATATTTGAGGATTTAACTTCAAATCATAGAGCGAGGTTTCGTATTATTTAGATCCAAAAAAGGCATATGACAATGTTGTTTCCAATACAAATGATAAAAATCAATGTGTTTTCATTAGAATTAACTAAAATGTTCCTGATTTTCCGTTTATATTACCGATGGAAGATGTACACGTAAAACCGCTCTATTCCGGCTGAAACGTCGATATATGCAATGAAAACAGAACTCCCCTTTTCAATATCTTACTCAGTATTTTAACGAGAAACAAATAGTTGATTGAAAATGAAGTATTTAGGGTTATTATCTAATCAATTATGTGTTTGTATCATTTTTATCGTATATATATTGAATTAATACCCATAGAATGAAAATTCACAAAAACGTGGAAAAACGGCAAAATATTGCCTAATTCGATGATATTTTGTTTAAATCAAATAAAGGAAAGGGGATGATAAACGTCAAAATATTGCTAAATTCGATGATTTTTCGTACGAAACAAAATGCAAGAAAACTTGCTTAAAATTCAATATTATGCGAAATTCTGAGATTTAAAGGCCAAATCACATATCGTGATACTACATGAAATAGTATCGAAATATTGGTAAAAATGAATATATTTGCGTAATATCAAACTACATGATTAACGTGAAAAAGTCACTATTTTACCATATTTGAGGATTTTACCTTCAAATCATGGAGCGAGGTTTCGTATTATTTAGTTCCAGGAAAAGACATATGACAATGTTGTTTCCAATACAAATGATAAAAAAACAATGTATTTTCATTAGAATTACCTATAATGTTCTTGATTTTCCGTTTATATTAACGAGGGAAGATGTACACGTAAAACCGCTCTAATCCGGCTGAAACGTCGATATATGCAATAAAAACCGAACTTCTCCCCTTTTCAATATCTTACTCAGTATTTTAACGAGAAAAAAATAGATGATTGAAAATGAAGTATTTAAGGTTATTATCTAATCAATTATGTGTTTGCATCATTTTTATCGTATATATATGAAGTAATACCCATTGACTGAAAATTCACAAAAACGTGGAAAACGGCAAAATATTGCCTAATTCGATGATATTTTATTTAAATCACATGAAGGAAAAGGGAATGATAAACGTCAAAATATTAGTAAATTCGATGATTTTTCGTACGAAACAAAATGCAAGAAAACTTGCTTAAAATGCAATATTATGCGAAATTCTGTGATTTGAAGGCCAAATCACATACCGTGATACTACATGAAATAGTATCGAAATATTCGTAAAAATGAATAAATTTGCGTAATATCAAACTACATGATTAACGTGAAAAAGTCACTATTTTACCATATTTGAGGATTTTACCTTCAAATCATAGAGCGAGGTTTCGTATAATTTAGTTCCAGGAAAAGACATATGACAATATTGTTTCCAATACAAATGATAAAAAACAATGTGTTTTCATCAGAATTACCTATAATGTTCTTGATTTTCCGTTTATATTAACGAGGGAAGATGTACACGTAAAACCGCTCTAATCCGGCTGAAACGTCGATATATGCAATAAAAACCGAACTTCTCCCCTTTTCAATATCTTACTCAGTATTTTAACGAGAAACAAATAGATGATTGAAAATGAAGTATTTAAGGTTATTATCTAATCAATTATGTGTTTGCAACCTTATTTATCGTATATATATGAAGTAATACCCATGGACTGAAAATTCACAAAAACGTGGAAAACGGCAAAATATTGCCTAATTCGATGATATTTTGTTTAAATCACATGAAGGAAAAGGAGATGATAAACGTCAAAATATTGCTGAATTCGATGATTTTTCGTACGAAACAAAATGCAAGAAAACTTGCTTAAAATGCAATATTATGCGAAATTCTGAGATTTGAAGGCCAAATCACATATCGTGATACTACATGAAATAGTATCGAAATATTGGTAAAAATGAATATATTTACGTAATATCAAACTACATGAAAAACGTGAAAAAGTCGCTATTTAACCATATTTTAGGATTTTAACTTCAAATCATAGAGCGAGGTTTCGTATTATTTAGATCCAAAAAAGACATATGACAATGTTGTTTCCAATACAAATGATAAAAATCAATGTGTTTTCATTAGAATTAACTAAAATGTTCCTGATTTTCCGTTTATATTACCGATGGAAGATGTACACGTAAAACTGCTCTATTCCGGCTGAAACGTCGATATATGCAATAAAAACAGAACTTCTCCCCTTTTCAATATCTTACTCTGTATTTTAACGAGAAACAAATAGTTGATTGAAAATTAAGTATTTAAGGTTATTATCTAATCAATTGTGTTTGTATCATTTTTATCGTATATATAATGAATTAATACCCATAGAATGAAAATTCACAAAAACGTGGAAAAACGGCAAAATATTGCCTAATTCGATGATATTTTGTTTACATCAAATAAAGGAAAAGGGGATGATAAACGTCAAAATATTGCTAAATTTGATGATTTTTCGTACGAAACAAAATGCAAGAAAACTTGCTTAAAATTCAATATTATGCGAAATTCTGAGATTTAAAGGCCAAATCACATATCGTGATACTACATGAAATAGTATCGAAATATTGGTAAAAATGAATATATTTGCGTAATATCAAACTACATGATTAACGTGAAAAAGTCACTATTTTACCATATTTGAGGATTTTACCTTCAAATCATGGAGCGAGGTTTCGTATTATTTAGTTCCAGGAAAAGACATATGACAATGTTGTTTCCAATACAAATGATAAAAAAACAATGTATTTTCATTAGAATTACCTATAATGTTCTTGATTTTCCGTTTATATTAACGAGGGAAGATGTACACGTAAAACCGCTCTAATCCGGCTGAAACGTCGATATATGCAATAAAAACCGAACTTCTCCCCTTTTCAATATCTTACTCAGTATTTTAACGAGAAACAAATAGATGATTGAAAATGAAGTATTTAAGGTTATTATCTAATCAATTATGTGTTTGCAACCTTATTTATCGTATATATATGAAGTAATACCCATGGACTGAAAATTCACAAAAACGTGGAAAACGGCAAAATATTGCCTAATTCGATGATATTTTGTTTAAATCACATGAAGGAAAAGGAGATGATAAACGTCAAAATATTGCTAAATTCGATGATTTTTCGTACGAAACAAAATGCAAGAAAACTTGCTTAAAATGCAATATTATGCGAAATTCTGAGATTTGAAAGCCAAATCACATATCGTGATACTACATGAAATAGTATCGAAATATTGGCAAAATGAATATATTTACGTAATATCAAACTACATGAAAAACGTGAAAAGGTAACTATTTAACCATATTTGAGGATTTTAACTTCAAATCATAGAGCGAGGTTTCGTATTATTTAGATCCAAAAAAAGACATATGACAATGTTGTTTCCAATACAAATGATAAAAATCAATGTGTTTTCATTAGAATTAACTAAAATGTTCCTGATTTTCCGTTTATATTACCGATGGAAGATGTACACGTAAAACCGCTCTATTCCGGCTGAAACGTCGATATATGCAATAAAAACAGAACTTCTCCCCTTTTCAATATCTTACTCAGTATTTTAATGAGAAACAAATAGTTGATTGAAAATGAAGTATTTAGGGTTATTATCTAATCAATTATGTGTTTGTATCATTTTTATCGTATATATATTGAATTAATACCCATAGAATGAAAATTCACAAAAACGTGGAAAACGGCAAAATATTGCCTAATTCGATGATATTTTGTTTAAATCAAATAAAGGAAAGGGGATGATAAACGTCAAAATATTGCTAAATTCGATGATTTTTCGTACGAAACAAAATGCAAGAAAACTTGCTTAAAATGCAATATTATGCGAAATTCTGAGATTTAAAGGCCAAATCACATATCGTGATACTACATGAAATAGTATCGAAATATTGGTAAAAATGAATATATTTGCGTAATATCAAACTACATGATTAACGTGAAAAAGTCACTATTTTACCATATTTGAGGATTTTACCTTCAAATCATAGAGCGAGGTTTCGTATTATTTAGTTCCAGGAAAAGACATATGACAATGTTGTTTCCAATACAAATGATAAAAAAACAATGTGTTTTCATTAGAATTACCTATAATGTTCTTGATTTTCCGTTTATATTAACGAGGGAAGATGTACAGGTAAAACCGCTCTAATCCGGCTGAAACGTCGATATATGCAATAAAAACCGAACTTCTCCCCTTTTCAATATCTTACTCAGTATTTTAACGAGAAAAAAATAGATGATTGAAAATGAAGTATTTAAGGTTATTATCTAATCAATTATGTGTTTGCATCATTTTTATCGTATATATATGAATTAATACCCATGGACTGAAAATTCACAAAAACGTGGAAAACGGCAAAATATTGCCTAATTCGATGATATTTTGTTTAAATCACATGAAGGAAAAGGAGATGATAAACGTCAAAATATTGCTAAATTCGATGATTTTTCGTACGAAACAAAATGCAAGAAAACTTGCTTAAATGCAATATTATGCGAAATTCTGAGATATGAAAGCCAAATCACATATCGTGATACTACATGAAACAGTGTCGAAATATTGGTAAAAATGAATATATTTACGTAATATCAAACTACATGAAAAACATGAAAAAAGTCACTATTGTACCATATTTGAGGATTTTACTTTCAAATCATAGAGCGAGGTTTCGAATTATTTAGTTCCAAGAAAAGACATATGACAATGTTGTTTCCAATACAAATGATAAAAAACAATGTGTTTTCATTAGAATTAACTATAATGTTCTTGATTTTCCGTTTATATTAACGAGGGAAGATGTACACGTAAAACCGCTCTAATCCCGCTGAAACGTCGATATATGCAATAAAAACCGAACTTCTCCACTTTTCAATATCTTACTCAGTATTTTAACGAGAAACAAATAGCTGATTGAAAATGAAGTATTTAAGGTTATTATCTAATCAATTATGTGTTTGCATCATTTTTATTGTATATATATGAAGTAATACCCATGGACTGAAAATTCACAAAAACGTGGAAAACGGCAAAATATTGCCTAATTCGATGATATTTTGTTTAAATCATATGAAGGAAAAGGAGATGATAAACGTCAAAATATTGCTGAATTCGATGATTTTTCGTACGAAACAAAATGCAAGAAAACTTGCTTAAAATGCAATATTATACGAAATTCTGAGATTTGAAGGCCAAATCACATATCGTGATACTACATGAAATAGTATCGAAATATTGGTAAAAATGAATATATTTACGTAATATCAAACTACATGAAAAACGTGAAAAAATTCACTATTTTACCATATTTGAGGATTTTACTTTCAAATCATAGAGCGAGGTTTCGAATTATTTAGTTCCAAGAAAAGACATATGACAATGTTGTTTCCAATACAAATGATAAAAAACAATGTGTTTTCATTAGAATTAACTATAATGTTCTTGATTTTCCGTTTATATTAACGAGGGAAGATGTACACGTAAAACCGCTCTAATCCGGCTGAAACGTCGATATATGCAATAAAAACCGAACTTCTCCCCTTTTCAATATCTTACTCAGTATTTTAACGAGAAACAAATAGTTGATTGAAAATGAAGTATTTAAGGTTATTATCTAATCAATTATGTGTTTGTATCATTTTTATCGTATATATAATGAATTAATACCCATAGAATGAAAATTCACAAAAACGTGGAAAAACGGCAAAATATTGCCTAATTCGATGATATTTTGTTTACATCAAATAAAGGAAAAGGGGATGATAAACGTCAAAATATTGCTAAATTTGATGATTTTTCGTACGAAACAAAATGCAAGAAAACTTGCTTAAAATGCAATATTATGCGAAATTCTGAGATTTGAAGGCCAAATCACATATCGTGATACTACTTGAAATAGTATCGAAATATTGGTAAAAATGAATATATTTGCGTAATATCAAACTGCATGATTAACGTGAAAAAGTCACTATTTTACCATATTTGAGGATTTTATCTTAAAATCATAGAACGAGGTTTCGTATTATTTAATTCCAAGAAAAGACATGACAATGTTGTTTCCAATACAAATGATAAAAAAGAATATGTTTTCATTAGAATTAACTATAATGTTCTTGATTTTCCGTTTATAATAACGAGGGAAGATGTACACGTAAAACCGCTCTAGTCTGTCTGAAACGTCGATATATGCAATAAAAACCGAACTTCTCCCCTTTTCAATATCTTACTCAGTATTTTAACGAGAAACAAATAGATGACTGAAAATGAAGTATTTAAGGTTATTATCTAATCAATTATGTGTTTGCATCATTTTTATCGTATATATATGAAGTAATACCCATGGACTGAAAATTCACAAAAACGTGGAAAACGGCAAAATATTGCCTAATTCGATGATATTATATTTAAATCACATGAAGGAAAAGGGGATGATAAACGTCAAAATATTAGTAAATTCGATGATTTTTCGTACGAAACAAAATGCAAGAAAACTTGCTTAAAATGCAATATTATGCGAAATTCTGTGATTTGAAGGCCAAATCACATACCGTGATACTACATGAAATAGTATCGAAATATTGGTAAAAATGAATATATTTGCGTAATATCAAACTACATGATTAACGTGAAAAAGTCACTATTTTACCATATTTGAGGATTTTACCTTCAAATCATAGAGCGAGGTTTCGTATAATTTAGTTCCAGGAAAAGACATATGACAATATTGTTTCCAATACAAATGATAAAAAACAATGTGTTTTCATCAGAATTACCTATAATGTTCTTGATTTTCCGTTTATATTAACGAGGGAAGATGTACGCGTAAAACCGCTCTAATCCGGCTGAAACGTCGATATATGCAATAAAAACCGAACTTCTCCCCTTTTCAATATCTTACTCAGTATTTTAACGAGAAACAAATAGATGATTGAAAATGAAGTATTTAAGGTTATTATCTAATTAATTATGTGTTTGCATCATTTTTATCGTATATATATGAAGTAATACCCATGGACTGAAAATTCACAAAAACGTGGAAAACGGCAAAATATTGCCTAATTCGATGATATTTTGTTTAAATCACATGAAGGAAAAGGAGATGATAAACGTCAAAATATTGCTAAATTCGATGATTTTTCGTACGAAACAAAATGCAAGAAAACTTGCTTAAAATGCAATATTATGCGAAATTCTGAGATTTGAAGGCCAAATCACATATCGTGATACTACATGAAATAGTATCGAAATATTGGCAAAAATGAATATATTTACGTAATATCAAACTACATGAAAAACGTGAAAAGGTAACTATTTAACCATATTTGAGGATTTTAACTTCAAATCATAGAGCGAGGTTTCGTATTATTTAGATCCAAAAAAAGACATATGACAATGTTGTTTCCAATACAAATGATAAAAATCAATGTGTTTTCATTAGAATTAACTAAAATGTTCCTGATTTTCCGTTTATATTACCGATGGAAGATGTACACGTAAAACCGCTCTATTCCGGCTGAAACGTCGATATATGCAATGAAAACAGAACTTCTCCCCTTTTCAATATCTTACTCAGTATTTTAACGAGAAACAAATAGTTGATTGAAAATGAAGTATTTAGGGTTATTATCTAATCAATTATGTGTTTGTATCATTTTTATCGTATATATATTGAATTAATACCCATAGAATGAAAATTCACAAAAACGTGGAAAAACGGCAAAATATTGCCTAATTCGATGATATTTTGTTTAAATCAAATAAAGGAAAGGGGATGATAAACGTCAAAATATTGCTAAATTCGATGATTTTTCGTACGAAACAAAATGCAAGAAAACTTGCTTAAAATGCAATATTATGCGAAATTCTTGGATTTGAAGGCCAAATCACATATCGTGATACTACATGAAATAGTATCGAAATATTGGTAAAAATGAATATATTTACGTAATATCAAACTACATGAAAAACGTGAAAAAAGTCACTATTTTACCATATTTGAGGATTTTACTTTCAAATCATAGAGCGAGGTTTCGAATTATTTAGTTCCAAGAAAAGACATATGACAATGTTGTTTCCAATACAAATGATAAAAAACAATGTGTTTTCATTAGAATTAACTATAATGTTCTTGATTTTCCGTTTATATTAACGAGGGAAGATGTACACGTAAAACCGCTCTAATCCGGCTGAAACGTCGATATATGCAATAAAAACCGAACTTCTCCCCTTTTCAATATCTTACTCAGTATTTTAACGAGAAACAAATAGATGATTGAAAATGAAGTATTTAAGGTTATTATCTAATCAATTATGTGTTTGCATCATTTTTATCGTATATATATGAAGTAATACCCATGGACTGAAAATTCACAAAAACGTGGAAAACGGCAAAATATTGCCTAATTCGATGATATTTTGTTTAAATCACATGAAGGAAAAGTAGATGATAAACGTCAAAATATTGCTAAATTCGATGATTTTTCGTACGAAACAAAATGCATGAAAACTTGCTTAAAATGCAATATTATGCGAAATTCTGAGATTTGAAGGCCAAATCACATATCGTGATACTACATGAAATAGTATCGAAATACTGGCAAAAATGAATATATTTACGTAATATCAAACTACATGAAAAACGTGAAAAAGTCACTATTTAACCATATTTGAGGATTTTAACTTCAAATCATAGAGCGAGGTTTCGTATTATTTAGATCCAAAAAAAGACATATGACAATGTTGTTTCCAATACAAATGATAAAAATCAATGTGTTTTCATTAGAATTAACTAAAATGTTCCTGATTTTCCGTTTATATTACCGATGGAAGATGTACACGTAACACTGCTCTCTTCCGGCTAAAATGTCGATATATGCAATAAAAACAGAACTTCCCCCCTTTTCAATATCTTACTCTGTATTTTAACGAGAAACAAATAGTTGATTGAAAATGAAGTATTTAAGGTTATTATCTAATCAATTATGTGTTTGTATCATTTTTATCGTATATATAATGAATTAATACCCATAGAATGAAAATTCACAAAAACGTGGAAAAACGGCAAAATATTGCCTAATTCGATGATATTTTGTTTACATCAAATAAAGGAAAAGGGGATGATAAACGTCAAAATATTGCTAAATTTGATGATTTTTCGTACGAAACAAAATGCAAGAAAACTTGCTTAAAATGCAATATTATGCGAAATTCTGAGATTTGAAGGCCAAATCACATATCGTGATACTACATGAAATAGTATCGAAATATTGGTAAAAATGAATATATTTGCGTAATATCAAACTACATGATTAACGTGAAAAAGTCACTATTTTACCATATTTGAGGATTTTATCTTCAAATCATAGAGCGAGGTTTCGTATTATTTAATTCCAAGAAAAGACATGACAATGTTGTTTCCAATACAAATGATAAAAAAGAATATGTTTTCATTAGAATTAACTATAATGTTCTTGATTTTCCGTTTATAATAACGAGGGAAGATGTACACGTAAAACCGCTCTAGTCCGGCTGAAACGTCGATATATGCAATAAAAACCGAACTTCTCCCCTTTTCAATATCTTACTCAGTATTTTAACGAGAAAAAAATAGATGATTGAAAATGAAGTATTTAAGGTTATTATCTAATCAATTATGTGGTTGCATCATTTTTATCGTATATATATGAATTAATACCCATTGACTGAAAATTCACAAAAACGTGGAAAACTGCAAAATATTGCCTAATTCGATGATACTTTGTTTAAATCACATGAAGGAAAAGGGGATGATAAACGTCAAAATATTGCTAAATTCGATGATTTTTCGTACGAAACAAAATGCAAGAAAACTTGCTTAAAATGCAATATTATGCGAAATTCTGAGATTTGAAGGCCAAATCACATATCGTGATACTACATAAAATAGTATCGAAATATTGGTAAAAATGAATATATTTACGTAATATCACACTACATGAAAAACGTGAAAAAAGTCACTATTTAACCATATTTGAGGATTTTAACTTCAAATCATAGAGCGAGGTTTCGTATTATTTAGATCCAAGAAAAGACATATGACAATGTTGTTTCCAATACAAATGATAAAAATCAATGTGTTTTCATTAGAATTAACTAAAATGTTCCTGATTTTCCGTTTATATTACCGATGTAAGATGTACACGTAAAACCGCTCTAATCCGGCTGAAACGTCGATATATGCAATAAAAACCGAACTTCTCCCCTTTTCAATATCTTACTCAGTATTTTAACGAGAAACAAATAGTTGATTGAAAATGAAGTATTTAGGGTTATTATCTAATCAATTATGTATTTGTATCATTTTTATCGTATATATATTGAATTAATACCCATAGAATGAAAACTCACAAAAACGTGGAAAAACGGCAAAATATTGCCTAATTCGATGATATTTTGTTTAAATCAAATAAAGGGAAGGGGATGATAAACGTCAAAATATTGCTAAATTCGATGATTTTTCGTACGAAACAAAATGCAAGAAAACTTGCTAAATATGCAATATTATGCGAAATTCTGTGATTTAATGGCCAAATCACATATCGTGATACTACATGAAATAGTATCGAAATATTGGTAAAAATGAATATATATGCGTAATATCAAACTACATGATTAACGTGAAAAAGTCACTATTTTACAATATTTGAGGATTTTACCTTCAAATCATAGAGCGAGGTTTCGTATTATTTAGTTCCAGGAAAAGACATATGACAATGTTGTTTCCAATACAAATGATAAAAAACAATGTGTTTTCATTATAATTAACTATAATGTTCTTGATTTTCCGTTTATATTAACGAGGGAAGATGTACACGTAAAACCGCTCTAATCCGGCTGAAACGTCGATATATGCAATAAAAACCGAACTTCTCCCCTTTTCAATATCTTACTCAGTATTTTAACGAGAAACAAATAGATGATTGAAAATGAAGTATTTAAGGTTTTTATCTAATCAATTATGTGTTTGCATCATTTTTATCGTATATATATATGAAATAATACCCATGGACTGAAAATTCACAAAAACGTGGAAAACTGCAAAATATTGCCTAATTCGATGATATTTTGTTTAAATCACATGAAGGAAAAGGGGATGATAAACGTCAAAATATTGCTAAATTCGATGATTTTTCGTACGAAACAAAATGCAAGAAAACTTGCTTCAAATGCAATATTATGCGAAATTCTGAGATTTGAAGGCCAAATCACATATCGTGATACTACATGAAATTGTATCGAAATATTGGTAAAAATGAATATATTTACGTAATATCAAACTACATGAAAAACGTGAAAAAGTCACTATTTAACCATATTTGAGGATTTTAACTTCAAATCATAGAGCGAGGTTTCGTATTATTTAGATCCAAGAAAAGACATATGACAATGTTGTTTCCAATACAAATGATAAAAATCAATGTGTTTTCATTAGAATTAACTAAAATGTTCCTGATTTTCCGTTTATATTACCGATGTAAGATGTACACGTAAAACCGCTCTAATCCGGCTGAAACGTCGATATATGCAATAAAAACCGAACTTCTCCCCTTTTCAATATCTTACTCAGTATTTTAACGAGAAAAAAATAAATGAATGAAAATGAAGTATTTAAGGTTATTATCTAATCAATTTTGTGTTTGCATCATTTTTATCGTATATATATGAATTAATACCCATGGCCTGAAAATTCACAAAAACGTGGAAAACGGCAAAATATTGCCTAATTCGATGATATTTTATTTAAATCACATGAAGGAAAAGGGGATGATAAACTTCAAAATATTGCTAAATTCGATGATTTTTCGTACGAAACAAAATGCAAGAAAACTTGCTTCAAATGCAATATTATGCGAAATTCTGAGATTTGAAGGCCAAATCACATATCGTGATACTACATGAAATTGTATCGAAATATTGGTAAAAATGAATATATTTACGTAATATCAAACTACATGAAAAACGTGAAAAAAGTCACTATATAACCATATTTGAGGATTTTAACTTCAAATCATAGAGAGAGGTTTCGTATTATTTAGATCCAAGAAAAGACATATGACAATGTTGTTTCCAATACAAATGATAAAAATCAATGTGTTTTCATTAGAATTAACTAAAATGTTCCTGATTTTCCGTTTATATTACCGATGGAAGATGTACACGTAAAACCGCTCTATTCCGGCTGACACGTCGATATATGCAATAAAAACAGAACTTCTCCCCTCTTCAATATCTTACTCAGTATTTTAACGAGAAACAAATAATTGATTGAAAATGAAGTATTTTAGGTTATTATCTAATCAATTATGTGTTTGCATCAATTTTATCGTATATATAATGAATTGTTACCCATAGACTGAAAATTCACAAAAACGTGGAAAAACGGCAAAATATTGCCTAATTCGATGATATTTTGTTTAAATCAAATAAAGGAAAAGGGGATGATAAACGTCAACCTATTGCTAAATTCGATGATTTTTCGTACGAAACAAAATGCAAGAAACTTGCTTAAAATTCAATATTATGCGAAATTCTGAGATTTGAAGGCCAAATCACATATCGTGATACTACATGAAATAGTGTCGAAATATTGGTAAAAATGAATATATTTGCGTAATATCAAACTGCATGATTAACGTGAAAAAGTCACTATTTTACCATATATGAGGATTTTACCTTCAAATCATAGAGCGAGGTTTCGTATTATTTAGTTCCAAGAAAAGACATGACAATGTTGTTTCGAATACAAATGATAAAAATCAATGTGTTTTCATTAGAATTAACTAAAATGTTCCTGATTTTCCGTTTATATTACCGATGGAAGATGTACACGTAAAACCGCTCTAATCCGGCTGAAACGTCGATATATGCAATAAAACCCGAACTTCTCCCCTTTTCAATATCTTACTCAGTATTTTAACGAGAAACAAATAGTTGATTGAAAATGAAGTATTTAAGGTTATTATCTAATCAATTATGTGTTTGCATCATTTTTATCGTATATATATCAATTAATACCCATGGACTGAAAATTCACAAAAACGTGGAAAACGGCAAAATATTGCCTAATTCGATCATATTTTATTTAAATCACATGAAGGAAAAGGGGATGATAAACGTCAAAATATTGTTAAATTCGGTGATTTTTCGTACGAAACAAAATGCAAGAAAACTTGCTTAAAATGCAATATTATGCGAAATTCTGATATATGAAGGCCAAATCACATATTGTGATACTACATGAAATAGTATCGAAATATTGGTAAAAATGAATATATTTACGTAATATCAAACTACATGAAAAACGTGAAAAAAGTCACTATTTTACCATATTTGAGGATTTTACTTTCAAATCATAGAGCGAGGTTTCGAATTATTTAGTTCCAAGAAAAGACATATGACAATGTTGTTTCCAATACAAATGATAAAAAACAATGTGTTTTCATTAGAATTAACTATAATGTTCTTGATTTTCCGTTTATATTAACGAGGGAAGATGTACACGTAAAACCGCTCTAATCCGGCTGAAACGTCGATATATGCAATAAAATCCGAACTTCTCCCCTTTTCAATATCTTACTCAGTATTTTAACAAGAAACAAATAGATGTGTCAATTATGTGTTTGCATCATTTTCATCGTATATATATGAAGTAATACCCATGGACTGAAAATTCATAAAAACGTGGAAAACTGCAAAATATTGCCTAATTCGATGATATTTTGTTTAAATCACATGAAGGAAAAGGGGATGATAAACGTCAAAATATTGCTAAATTCGATGATTTTTCGTACGAAACAAAATGCAAGAAAACTTGCTTAAAATGCAATATTATGCGAAATTCTGAGATTTGAAAGCCAAATCAAATATCGTGATACTACATGAAATAGTATCGAAATATTGGTAAAAATGAATATATTTACGTAATATCAAACTACATGAAAAACGTGAAAAAAGTCACTATTTAACCATATATGAGGATTTTAACTTCAAATCATAGAGCGAGGTTTCGTATTATTTAGATCCAAGAAAAGACATGACAATGTTGTTTCGAATACAAATGATAAAAATCAATGTGTTTTCATTAGAATTAACTAAAATGTTCCTGATTTTCCGTTTATATTACCGATGGAAGATGTACACGTAAAACCGCTCTAATCCGGCTGAAACGTCGATATATGCAATAAAACCCGAACTTCTCCCCTTTTCAATATCTTACTCAGTATTTTAACGAGAAACAAATAGTTGATTGAAAATGAAGTATTTAAGGTTATTATCTAATCAATTATGTGTTTGCATCATTTTTATCGTATATATATCAATTAATACCCATGGACTGAAAATTCACAAAAACGTGGAAAACGGCAAAATATTGCCTAATTCGATCATATTTTATTTAAATCACATGAAGGAAAAGGGGATGATAAACGTCAAAATATTGTTAAATTCGATGATTTTTCGTACGAAACAAAATGCAAGAAAACTTGCTTAAAATGCAATATTATGCGAAATTCTGATATATGAAGGCCAAATCACATATTGTGATACTACATGAAATAGTATCGAAATATTGGTAAAAATGAATATATTTACGTAATATCAAACTACATGAAAAACGTGAAAAAAGTCACTATTTTACCATATTTGAGGATTTTACTTTCAAATCATAGAGCGAGGTTTCGAATTATTTAGTTCCAAGAAAAGACATATGACAATGTTGTTTCCAATACAAATGATAAAAAACAATGTGTTTTCATTAGAATTAACTATAATGTTCTTGATTTTCCGTTTATATTAACGAGGGAAGATGTACACGTAAAACCGCTCTAATCCGGCTGAAACGTCGATATATGCAATAAAATCCGAACTTCTCCCTTTTTCAATATCTTACTCAGTATTTTAACAAGAAACAAATAGATGTGTCAATTATGTGTTTGCATCATTTTCATCGTATATATATGAAGTAATACCCATGGACTGAAAATTCATAAAAACGTGGAAAACTGCAAAATATTGCCTAATTCGATGATATTTTGTTTAAATCACATGAAGGAAAAGGGGATGATAAACGTCAAAATATTGCTAAATTCGATGATTTTTCGTACGAAACAAAATGCAAGAAAACTTGCTTAAAATGCAATATTATGCGAAATTCTGAGATTTGAAGGCCAAATCACATATCGTGATACTACATGAAATAGTATCGAAATATTGGTAAAAATGAATATATTTGCGTAATATCAAACTACATGATTAACGTGAAAAAGTCACTATTTAACCATATATGAAGATTTTAACTTCAAATCATAGAGCGAGGTTTCGTATTATTTAATTCCAAGAAAAGACATATGACAATGTTGTTTCCAATAGAAATGATAAAAAAGAATATGTTTTCATTAGAATTAACTATAATATTCTTGATTTTCCGTTTATATTAACGAGGGAAGATGTACACGTAAAACCGCTCTATTCGGCTGAAACGTCGATATATGCAATAAAAACCGAACTTCTCCCCTTTTCAATATCTTACTCAGTATTTTAACGAGAAACAAATAGATGATTGAAAATGAAGTATTTAAGGTTATTATCTAATCAATTATGTGTTTGCATCATTTTTATCGTATATATATGAAGAATATATATATATCGTATATATGTATATATATATTTTATCGTGTATATATATAATACCCATGGACTGAAAATTCACAAAAACGTGGAAAACGGCAGAATATTGCCTAATTCGATGATATTTTGTTTAAATCACATGAAGGAAAAGGAGATGATAAACGTCAAAATATTGCTAAATTCGATGATTTTTCGTACGAAACAAAATGCAAGAAAACTTGCTTAAAAAGCAATATTATGCGAAATTCTGAGATTTGAAGGCCAAATCACATATCGTGATACTACATGAAATAGTATCGAAATATTGGTAAAAATGAATATATTTACGTAATATCAAACTACATGAAAAACGTGAAAAAAGTCACTATTTAACCATATTTGAGGATTTTAACTTCAAATCATAGAGCGAGGTTTCGTATTACTTAGATCCAAGAAAAGACATATGACAATGTTGTTTCCAATACAAATGATAAAAATCAATGTGTTTTCATTAGAATTAACTAAAAGGTTCCTGATTTTCCGTTTATATTACCGATGGAAGACGTACACGCAAAACTGCTCTATTCCGGCTGAAACGTCGATATATGCAATAAAAACAGAACTTCTCCCCTTTTCAATATCTTACTCAGTATTTCAACGAGAAACAAATAGTTGATTGAAAATGAAGTATTTAAGGTTATTATCTAATCAATTATGTGTTTGTATCATTTTTATCGTATATATAATGAATTAATACCTATAGAATGAAAATTCACAAAAACGTGGAAAAACGGCAAAATATTGCCTAATTCGATGATATTTTGTTTACATCAAATAAAGGAAAAGGGGATGATAAACGTCAAAATATTGCTAAATTTGATGATTTTTCGTACGAAACAAAATGCAAGAAAACTTGCTTAAAATGCAATATTATGCGAAATTCTGAGATTTGAAGGCCAAATCACATATCGTGATACTACATGAAATAGTATCGAAATATTGGTAAAAATGAATATATTTGCGTAATATCAAACTACATGATTAACGTGAAAAAGTCACTATTTTACCATATTTGAGGATTTTACCTTCAAATCATAGAGCGAGGTTTCGTATAATTTAGTTCCAGGAAAAGACATATGACAATATTGTTTCCAATACAAATGATAAAAAACAATGTGTTTTCATCAGAATTACCTATAATGTTCTTGATTTTCCGTTTATATTAACGAGGGAAGATGTACACGTAAAACCGCTCTAATCCCGCTGAAACGTCGATATATGCAATAAAAACCGAACTTCTCCCCTTTTCAATATCTTACTCAGTATTATAACGAGAAACAAATAGATGATTGAAAATGAAGTATTTAAGGTTATTATCTAATCAATTATGTGTTTGCATCATTTTTATCGTATATATATGAAGTAATACCCATGGACTGAAAATTCACAAAAACGTGGAAAAACGGCAAAATATTGCCTAATTCGATGATATTTTGTTTAAATCATATGAAGGAAAAGGAGATGATAAACGTCAAAATATTGCTGAATTCGATGATTTTTCGTACGAAGCAAAATGCAAGAAAACTTGCTTAAAATGCAATATTATGCGAAATTCTGAGATTTGAAGGCCAAATCACATATCGTGATACTACATGAAATAGTATCGAAATATTGGTAAAAATGAATATATTTACGTAATATCAAACTACATGAAAAACGAGAAAAAAGTCACTATTTTACCATATTTGAGGATTTTACTTTCAAATCATAGAGCGAGGTTTCGAATTATTTAGTTCCAAGAAAAGACATATGACAATGTTGTTTCCAATACAAATGATAAAAAACAATGTGTTTTCATTAGAATTAACTATAATGTTCTTGATTTTCCGTTTATATTAACGAGGGAAGATGTACACGTAAAACCGCTCTAATCCGGCTGAAACGCCGATATATGCAATAAAAACCGAACTTCTCCCCTTTTCAATATCTTACTCAGTATTTTAACGAGAAACAAATAGATGATTGAAAATGAAGTATTTAAGGTTATTATCTAATCAATTATGTGTTTGCATCATTTTTATCGTATATATATGAAGTAATACCCATGGACTGAAAATTCACAAAAACGTGGAAAACGGCAAAATATTGCCTAATTCGATGATATTTTGTTTAAACCACATGAAGGAAAAGGAGATGATAAACGTCAAAATATTGCTATATTCGATCATTTTTCGTACGAAACAAAATGCAAGAAAACTTGCTTAAAATGCAATATTATGCGAAATTCTGAGATTTGAAGGCCAAATCACATATCGTGATACTACATGAAATAGTATCGAAATATTGGTAAAAATGAATATATTTACGTAATATCAAACTACATGAAAAACGTGAAAAAAGTCACTATTTTACCATATTTGAGGATTTTACTTTCAAATCATAGAGCGAGGTTTCGAATTATTTAGTTCCAAGAAAAGACATATGACAATGTTGTTTCCAATACAAATGATAAAAAACAATGTGTTTTCATTAGAATTAACTATAATGTTCTTGATTTTCCGTTTATATTAACGAGGGAAGATGTACACGTAAAACCGCTCTAATCCGGCTGAAACGTCGATATATGCAATAAAATCCGAACTTCTCCCCTTTTCAATATCTTACTCAGTATTTTAACAAGAAACAAATAGATGTGTCAATTATGTGTTTGCATCATTTTCATCGTATATATATGAAGTAATACCCATGGACTGAAAATTCATAAAAACGTGGAAAACTGCAAAATATTGCCTAATTCGATGATATTTTGTTTAAATCACATGAAGGAAAAGGGGATGATAAACGTCAAAATATTGCTAAATTCGATGATTTTTCGTACGAAACAAAATGCAAGAAAACTTGCTTAAAATGCAATATTATGCGAAATTCTGAGATTTGAAGGCCAAATCACATATCGTGATACTACATGAAATAGTATCGAAATATTGGTAAAAATGAATATATTTGCGTAATATCAAACTACATGATTAACGTGAAAAAGTCACTATTTAACCATATATGAAGATTTTAACTTCAAATCATAGAGCGAGGTTTCGTATTATTTAATTCCAAGAAAAGACATATGACAATGTTGTTTCCAATAGAAATGATAAAAAAGAATATGTTTTCATTAGAATTAACTATAATATTCTTGATTTTCCGTTTATATTAACGAGGGAAGATGTACACGTAAAACCGCTCTATTCGGCTGAAACGTCGATATATGCAATAAAAACCGAACTTCTCCCCTTTTCAATATCTTACTCAGTATTTTAACGAGAAACAAATAGATGATTGAAAATGAAGTATTTAAGGTTATTATCTAATCAATTATGTGTTTGCATCATTTTTATCGTATATATATGAAGAATATATATATATCGTATATATGTATATATATATTTTATCGTGTATATATATAATACCCATGGACTGAAAATTCACAAAAACGTGGAAAACGGCAGAATATTGCCTAATTCGATGATATTTTGTTTAAATCACATGAAGGAAAAGGAGATGATAAACGTCAAAATATTGCTAAATTCGATGATTTTTCGTACGAAACAAAATGCAAGAAAACTTGCTTAAAAAGCAATATTATGCGAAATTCTGAGATTTGAAGGCCAAATCACATATCGTGATACTACATGAAATAGTATCGAAATATTGGTAAAAATGAATATATTTACGTAATATCAAACTACATGAAAAACGTGAAAAAAGTCACTATTTAACCATATTTGAGGATTTTAACTTCAAATCATAGAGCGAGGTTTCGTATTACTTAGATCCAAGAAAAGACATATGACAATGTTGTTTCCAATACAAATGATAAAAATCAATGTGTTTTCATTAGAATTAACTAAAAGGTTCCTGATTTTCCGTTTATATTACCGATGGAAGACGTACACGCAAAACTGCTCTATTCCGGCTGAAACGTCGATATATGCAATAAAAACAGAACTTCTCCCCTTTTCAATATCTTACTCAGTATTTTAACGAGAAACAAATAGTTGATTGAAAATGAAGTATTTAAGGTTATTATCTAATCAATTATGTGTTTGTATCATTTTTATCGTATATATAATTAATTAATACCTATAGAATGAAAATTCACAAAAACGTGGAAAAACGGCAAAATATTGCCTAATTCGATGATATTTTGTTTACATCAAATAAAGGAAAAGGGGATGATAAACGTCAAAATATTGCTAAATTTGATGATTTTTCGTACGAAACAAAATGCAAGAAAACTTGCTTAAAATGCAATATTATGCGAAATTCTGAGATTTGAAGGCCAAATCACATATCGTGATACTACATGAAATAGTATCGAAATATTGGTAAAAATGAATATATTTGCGTAATATCAAACTACATGATTAACGTGAAAAAGTCACTATTTTACCATATTTGAGGATTTTACCTTCAAATCATAGAGCGAGGTTTCGTATAATTTAGTTCCAGGAAAAGACATATGACAATATTGTTTCCAATACAAATGATAAAAAACAATGTGTTTTCATCAGAATTACCTATAATGTTCTTGATTTTCCGTTTATATTAACGAGGGAAGATGTACACGTAAAACCGCTCTAATCCCGCTGAAACGTCGATATATGCAATAAAAACCGAACTTCTCCCCTTTTCAATATCTTACTCAGTATTATAACGAGAAACAAATAGATGATTGAAAATGAAGTATTTAAGGTTATTATCTAATCAATTATGTGTTTGCATCATTTTTATCGTATATATATGAAGTAATACCCATGGACTGAAAATTCACAAAAACGTGGAAAAACGGCAAAATATTGCCTAATTCGATGATATTTTGTTTAAATCATATGAAGGAAAAGGAGATGATAAACGTCAAAATATTGCTGAATTCGATGATTTTTCGTACGAAGCAAAATGCAAGAAAACTTGCTTAAAATGCAATATTATGCGAAATTCTGAGATTTGAAGGCCAAATCACATATCGTGATACTACATGAAATAGTATCGAAATATTGGTAAAAATGAATATATTTACGTAATATCAAACTACATGAAAAACGAGAAAAAAGTCACTATTTTACCATATTTGAGGATTTTACTTTCAAATCATAGAGCGAGGTTTCGAATTATTTAGTTCCAAGAAAAGACATATGACAATGTTGTTTCCAATACAAATGATAAAAAACAATGTGTTTTCATTAGAATTAACTATAATGTTCTTGATTTTCCGTTTATATTAACGAGGGAAGATGTACACGTAAAACCGCTCTAATCCGGCTGAAACGCCGATATATGCAATAAAAACCGAACTTCTCCCCTTTTCAATATCTTACTCAGTATTTTAACGAGAAACAAATAGATGATTGAAAATGAAGTATTTAAGGTTATTATCTAATCAATTATGTGTTTGCATCATTTTTATCGTATATATATGAAGTAATACCCATGGACTGAAAATTCACAAAAACGTGGAAAACGGCAAAATATTGCCTAATTCGATGATATTTTGTTTAAACCACATGAAGGAAAAGGAGATGATAAACGTCAAAATATTGCTATATTCGATCATTTTTCGTACGAAACAAAATGCAAGAAAACTTGCTTAAAATGCAATATTATGCGAAATTCTGAGATTTGAAGGCCAAATCACATATCGTGATACTACATGAAATAGTATCGAAATATTGGTAAAAATGAATATATTTGCGTAATATCAAACTACATGATTAACGTGAAAAAGTCACTATTTTACCATATTTGAGGTTTTACCTTCAAATCATAGAGCGAGGTTTCGTATTATTTAATTCCAAGAAAAGACATATGACAATGTTGTTTCCAATACAAATGATAAAAAAGAATATGTTTTCATTAGAATTAACTATAATATTCTTGATTTTCCGTTTATAATAACGAGGGAAGATGTACACGTAAAACCGCTCTAGTCCGGCTGAAACGTCGATATATGCAATAAAAACCGAACTTCTCCCCTTTTCAATATCTTACTCAGTATTTTAACGAGAAACAAATAGATGATTGAAAATGAAGTATTTAAGGTTATTATCTAATCAATTATGTGTTTGCATCATTTTTATCGTATATATATGAAGAATATATATATATCGTATATATGTATATATATATTTTATCGTGTATATATATAATACCCATGGACGGAAAATTCACAAAAACGTGGAAAACGGCAAAATATTGCCAAATTCGATGATATTTTATTTAAATCACATGAAGGAAAAGGGGATGATAAACGTCAAAATATTAGTAAATTCGATGATTTTTCGTACGAAACAAAATGCAAGAAAACTTGCTTAAAATGCAATATTATGCGAAATTTTGTGATTTGAAGGCCAAATCACATACCGTGATACTACATGAAATAGTATCGAAATATTGGTAAAAATGAATAAATTTGAGTAATATCAAACTACATGATTAACGTGAAAAAGTCACTATTTTACCATATTTGAGGATTTTACCTTCAAATCATAGAGCGAGGTTTCGTATTATTTAGATCCAAAAAAAGACATATGACAATGTTGTTTCCAATACAAATGATAAAAATCAATGTGTTTTCTTTAGAATTAACTAAAATGTTCCTGATTTTCCGTTTATATTACCGATGGAAGATGTACACGTAAAACTGCTCTATTCCGGCTGAAACGTCGATATATGCAATAAAAACAGAACTTCTCCCCTTTTCAATATCTTACTCTGTATTTTAACGAGAAACAAATAGTTGATTGAAAATGAAGTATTTAAGGTTATTATCTAACCAATTATGTGTTTGTATCATTTTTATCGTATATATAATGAATTAATACCCATAGAATGAAAATTCACAAAAACGTGGAAAAACGGCAAAATATTGCCTAATTCGATGATATTTTGTTTACATCAAATAAAAGAAAAGGGGATGATAAACGTCAAAATATTGCTAAATTTGATGATTTTTCGTACGAAACAAAATGCAAGAAAACTTGCTTAAAATGCAATATTATGCGAAATTCTGAGATTTGAAGGCCAAATCACATATCGTGATACTACATGAAATAGTATCGAAATATTGGTAAAAATGAATATATTTGCGTAATATCAAACTACATGATTAACGTGAAAAAGTCACTATTTTACCATATTTGAGGATTTTACCTTCAAATCATAGAGCGAGGTTTCGTATAATTTAGTTCCAGGAAAAGACATATGACAATATTGTTTCCAATACAAATGATAAAAAACAATGTGTTTTCATCAGAATTACCTATAATGTTCTTGATTTTCCGTTTATATTAACGAGGGAAGATGTACACGTAAAACCGCTCTAATCCCGCTGAAACGTCGATATATGCAATAAAAACCGAACTTCTCCCCTTTTCAATATCTTACTCAGTATTATAACGAGAAACAAATAGATGATTGAAAATGAAGTATTTAAGGTTATTATCTAATCAATTATGTGTTTGCATCATTTTTATCGTCTATATATGAAGTAATACCCATGGACTGAAAATTCACAAAAACGTGGAAAAACGGCAAAATATTGCCTAATTCGATGATATTTTGTTTAAACCACATGAAGGAAAAGGAGATGATAAACGTCAAAATATTGCTATATTCGATCATTTTTCGTACGAAACAAAATGCAAGAAAACTTGCTTAAAATGCAATATTATGCGAAATTCTGAGATTTGAAGGCCAAATCACATATCGTGATACTACATGAAATAGTATCGAAATATTGGTAAAAATGAATATATTTGCGTAATATCAAACTACATGATTAACGTGAAAAAGTCACTATTTTACCATATTTGAGGTTTTACCTTCAAATCATAGAGCGAGGTTTCGTATTATTTAATTCCAAGAAAAGACATATGACAATGTTGTTTCCAATACAAATGATAAAAAAGAATATGTTTTCATTAGAATTAACTATAATATTCTTGATTTTCCGTTTATAATAACGAGGGAAGATGTACACGTAAAACCGCTCTAGTCCGGCTGAAACGTCGATATATGCAATAAAATCCGAACTTCTCCCCTTTTCAATATCTTACTCAGTATTTTAACAAGAAACAAATAGATGTGTCAATTATGTGTTTGCATCATTTTCATCGTATATATATGAAGTAATACCCATGGACTGAAAATTCATAAAAACGTGGAAAACTGCAAAATATTGCCTAATTCGATGATATTTTGTTTAAATCACATGAAGGAAAAGGGGATGATAAACGTCAAAATATTGCTAAATTCGATGATTTTTCGTACGAAACAAAATGCAAGAAAACTTGCTTAAAATGCAATATTATGCGAAATTCTGAGATTTGAAAGCCAAATCAAATATCGTGATACTACATGAAATAGTATCGAAATATTGGTAAAAATGAATATATTTACGTAATATCAAACTACATGAAAAACGTGAAAAAAGTCACTATTTAACCATATATGAGGATTTTAACTTCAAATCATAGAGCGAGGTTTCGTATTATTTAGATCCAAGAAAAGACATGACAATGTTGTTTCGAATACAAATGATAAAAATCAATGTGTTTTCATTAGAATTAACTAAAATGTTCCTGATTTTCCGTTTATATTACCGATGGAAGATGTACACGTAAAACCGCTCTAATCCGGCTGAAACGTCGATATATGCAATAAAACCCGAACTTCTCCCCTTTTCAATATCTTACTCAGTATTTTAACGAGAAACAAATAGTTGATTGAAAATGAAGTATTTAAGGTTATTATCTAATCAATTATGTGTTTGCATCATTTTTATCGTATATATATCAATTAATACCCATGGACTGAAAATTCACAAAAACGTGGAAAACGGCAAAATATTGCCTAATTCGATCATATTTTATTTAAATCACATGAAGGAAAAGGGGATGATAAACGTCAAAATATTGTTAAATTCGATGATTTTTCGTACGAAACAAAATGCAAGAAAACTTGCTTAAAATGCAATATTATGCGAAATTCTGATATATGAAGGCCAAATCACATATTGTGATACTACATGAAATAGTATCGAAATATTGGTAAAAATGAATATATTTACGTAATATCAAACTACATGAAAAACGTGAAAAAAGTCACTATTTTACCATATTTGAGGATTTTACTTTCAAATCATAGAGCGAGGTTTCGAATTATTTAGTTCCAAGAAAAGACATATGACAATGTTGTTTCCAATACAAATGATAAAAAACAATGTGTTTTCATTAGAATTAACTATAATGTTCTTGATTTTCCGTTTATATTAACGAGGGAAGATGTACACGTAAAACCGCTCTAATCCGGCTGAAACGTCGATATATGCAATAAAATCCGAACTTCTCCCCTTTTCAATATCTTACTCAGTATTTTAACAAGAAACAAATAGATGTGTCAATTATGTGTTTGCATCATTTTCATCGTATATATATGAAGTAATACCCATGGACTGAAAATTCATAAAAACGTGGAAAACTGCAAAATATTGCCTAATTCGATGATATTTTGTTTAAATCACATGAAGGAAAAGGGGATGATAAACGTCAAAATATTGCTAAATTCGATGATTTTTCGTACGAAACAAAATGCAAGAAAACTTGCTTAAAATGCAATATTATGCGAAATTCTGATATTTGAAAGCCAAATCACATATCGTGATACTACATGAAATAGTATCGAAATATTGGTAAAAATGAATATATTTACGTAATATCAAACTACATGAAAAACGTGAAAAAAGTCACTATTTAACCATATATGAGGATTTTAACTTCAAATCATAGAGCGAGGTTTCGTATTATTTAGATCCAAGAAAAGACATATGACAATGTTGTTTCCAATACAAATGATAAAAATCAATGTGTTTTCATTAGAATTAACTCAAATGTTCCTGATTTTCCGTTTATATTACCGATGGAAGATGTACACGTAAAACCGCTCTATTCGGCTGAAACGTCGATATATGCAATAAAAACCGAACTTCTCCCCTTTTCAATATCTTACTCAGTATTATAACGAGAAACAAATAGATGATTGAAAATGAAGTATTTAAGGTTATTATCTAATCAATTATGTATTTGCATCATTTTTATCGTATATATATATGAAATAATACCCATGGACTGAAAATTCACAAAAACGTGGAAAACTGCAAAATATTGCCTAATTCGATGATATTTTGTTTAAATCACATGAAGGAAAAGGGGATGATAAACGTCAAAATATTGCTAAATTCGATGATTTTTCGTACGAAACAAAATGCAAGAAAACTTGCTTAAAATGCAATTTTATGCGAAATTCTGAGATTTGAAGGCCAAATCACATATCGTGATACTACATAAAATAGTATCGAAATATTGGTAAAAATGAATATATTTACGTAATATCAAACTACATGGTTAACGTGAAAAAAGTCACTATTTTACCATATTTGAGGATTTTACCTTCAAATCATAGAGCGAGGTTTCGTATTATTTAATTCCAAGAAAAGACATATGACAATGTTGTTTCCAATACAAATGATAAAAAACAATGTGTTTTCATCAGAATTACCTATAATGTTCTTGATTTTCCGTTTATATTAACGAGGGAAGATGTACACGTAAAACCGCTCTAATCCGGCTGAAACGTCGATATATGCAATAAAAACCGAACTTCTCCCCTTTTCAATATCTTACTCAGTATTTTAACGAGAAACAAATAGATGATTGAAAATGAAGTATTTAAGGTTATTATCTAATCAATTATGTGTTTGCAACCTTATTTATCGTATATATATGAAGTAATACCCATGGACTGAAAATTCACAAAAACGTGGAAAACGGCAAAATATTGCCTAATTCGATGATATTTTGTTTAAATCACATGAAGGAAAAGGAGATGATAAACGTCAAAATATTGCTAAATTCGATGATTTTTCGTACGAAACAAAATGCAAGAAAACTTGCTTAAAATGCAATATTATGCGAAATTCTGAGATTTGAAGGCCAAATCACATATCGTGATACTACTTGAAATAGTATCGAAATATTGGTAAAAATGAATATATTTACGTAATATCAAACTACATGAAAAACGTGAAAAAGTCACTATTTAACCATATTTGAGGATTTTAACTTCAAATCATAGAGCGAGGTTTCGTATTATTTAGATCCAAAAAAAGACATATGACAATGTTGTTTCCAATACAAATGATAAAAATCAATGTGTTTTCATTAGAATTAACTAAAATGTTCCTGATTTTCCGTTTATATTACCGATGGAAGATGTACACGTAAAACTGCTCTATTCCGGCTGAAACGTCGATATATGCAATAAAAACAGAACTTCTCCCCTTTTCAATATCTTACTCTGTATTTTAACGAGAAACAAATAGTTGATTGAAAATGAAGTATTTAAGGTTATTATCTAACCAATTATGTGTTTGTATCATTTTTATCGTATATATAATGAATTAATACCCATAGAATGAAAATTCACAAAAACGTGGAAAAACGGCAAAATATTGCCTAATTCGATGATATTTTGTTTACATCAAATAAAAGAAAAGGGGATGATAAACGTCAAAATATTGCTAAATTTGATGATTTTTCGTACGAAACAAAATGCAAGAAAACTTGCTTAAAATGCAATATTATGCGAAATTCTGAGATTTGAAGGCCAAATCACATATCGTGATACTACATGAAATAGTATCGAAATATTGGTAAAAATGAATATATTTGCGTAATATCAAACTACATGATTAACGTGAAAAAGTCACTATTTTACCATATTTGAGGATTTTACCTTCAAATCATAGAGCGAGGTTTCGTATAATTTAGTTCCAGGAAAAGACATATGACAATATTGTTTCCAATACAAATGATAAAAAACAATGTGTTTTCATCAGAATTACCTATAATGTTCTTGATTTTCCGTTTATATTAACGAGGGAAGATGTACACGTAAAACCGCTCTAATCCCGCTGAAACGTCGATATATGCAATAAAAACCGAACTTCTCCCCTTTTCAATATCTTACTCAGTATTATAACGAGAAACAAATAGATGATTGAAAATGAAGTATTTAAGGTTATTATCTAATCAATTATGTGTTTGCATCATTTTTATCGTATATATATGAAGTAATACCCATGGACTGAAAATTCACAAAAACGTGGAAAAACGGCAAAATATTGCCTAATTCGATGATATTTTGTTTAAATCATATGAAGGAAAAGGAGATGATAAACGTCAAAATATTGCTGAATTCGATGATTTTTCGTACGAAACAAAATGCAAGAAAACTTGCTTAAAATGCAATATTATGCGAAATTCTGAGATTTGAAGGCCAAATCACATATCGTGATACTACATGAAATAGTATCGAAATATTGGTAAAAATGAATATATTTACGTAATATCAAACTACATGAAAAACGAGAAAAAAGTCACTATTTTACCATATTTGAGGATTTTACTTTCAAATCATAGAGCGAGGTTTCGAATTATTTAGTTCCAAGAAAAGACATATGACAATGTTGTTTCCAATACAAATGATAAAAAACAATGTGTTTTCATTAGAATTAACTATAATGTTCTTGATTTTCCGTTTATATTAACGAGGGAAGATGTACACGTAAAACCGCTCTAATCCGGCTGAAACGCCGATATATGCAATAAAAACCGAACTTCTCCCCTTTTCAATATCTTACTCAGTATTTTAACGAGAAACAAATAGATGATTGAAAATGAAGTATTTAAGGTTATTATCTAATCAATTATGTGTTTGCATCATTTTTATCGTATATATATGAAGTAATACCCATGGACTGAAAATTCACAAAAACGTGGAAAACGGCAAAATATTGCCTAATTCGATGATATTTTGTTTAAACCACATGAAGGAAAAGGAGATGATAAACGTCAAAATATTGCTATATTCGATCATTTTTCGTACGAAACAAAATGCAAGAAAACTTGCTTAAAATGCAATATTATGCGAAATTCTGAGATTTGAAGGCCAAATCACATATCGTGATACTACATGAAATAGTATCGAAATATTGGTAAAAATGAATATATTTGCGTAATATCAAACTACATGATTAACGTGAAAAAGTCACTATTTTACCATATTTGAGGTTTTACCTTCAAATCATAGAGCGAGGTTTCGTATTATTTAATTCCAAGAAAAGACATATGACAATGTTGTTTCCAATACAAATGATAAAAAAGAATATGTTTTCATTAGAATTAACTATAATATTCTTGATTTTCCGTTTATAATAACGAGGGAAGATGTACACGTAAAACCGCTCTAGTCCGGCTGAAACGTCGATATATGCAATAAAAACCGAACTTCTCCCCTTTTCAATATCTTACTCAGTATTTTAACGAGAAACAAATAGATGATTGAAAATGAAGTATTTAAGGTTATTATCTAATCAATTATGTGTTTGCATCATTTTTATCGTATATATATGAAGAATATATATATATCGTATATATGTATATATATATTTTATCGTGTATATATATAATACCCATGGACTGAAAATTCACAAAAACGTGGAAAACGGCAAAATATTGCCTAATTCGATGATATTTTGTTTAAATCACATGAAGGAAAAGGAGATGATAAACGTCAAAATATTGCTAAATTCGATGATTTTTCGTACGAAACAAAATGCAAGAAAACTTGCTTAAAATGCAATATTATGCGAAATTCTGAGATTTGAAGGCCAAATCACAGATCGTGATACTACATGAAATAGTATCGAAATATTGGTAAAAATGAATATATTTACGTAATATCAAACTACATGAAAAACGTGAAAAAAGTCACTATTAAACCATATATGAGGATTTTAACTTCAAATCATAGAGCGAGGTTTCGTATTATTTAGATCCAAGAAAAGACATATGACAATGTTGTTTCCAATACAAATGATAAAAAACAATGTGTTTTCATTATAATTAACTATAATGTTCTTGATTTTCCGTTTATATTAACGAGGGAAGATGTACACGTAAAACCGCTCTAATCCGGCTGAAACGTCGATATATGCAATAAAAACCGAACTTCTCCCCTTTTCAATATCTTACTCAGTATTTTAACGAGAAACAAATAGATGATTGAAAATGAAGTATTTAAGGTTATTATCTAATCAATTATGTGTTTGCAACCTTATTTATCGTATATATATGAAGTAATACCCATGGACTGAAAATTCACAAAAACGTGGAAAACGGCAAAATATTGCCTAATTCGATGATATTTTGTTTAAATCACATGAAGGAAAAGGAGATGATAAACGTCAAAATATTGCTAAATTCGATGATTTTTCGTACGAAACAAAATGCAAGAAAACTTGCTTAAAATGCAATATTATGCGAAATTCTGAGATTTGAAGGCCAAATCACATATCGTGATACTACTTGAAATAGTATCGAAATATTGGTAAAAATGAATATATTTACGTAATATCAAACTACATGAAAAACGTGAAAAAGTCACTATTTAACCATATTTGAGGATTTTAACTTCAAATCATAGAGCGAGGTTTCGTATTATTTAGATCCAAAAAAAGACATATGACAATGTTGTTTCCAATACAAATGATAAAAATCAATGTGTTTTCATTAGAATTAACTAAAATGTTCCTGATTTTCCGTTTATATTACCGATGGAAGATGTACACGTAAAACTGCTCTATTCCGGCTGAAACGTCGATATATGCAATAAAAACAGAACTTCTCCCCTTTTCAATATCTTACTCTGTATTTTAACGAGAAACAAATAGTTGATTGAAAATGAAGTATTTAAGGTTATTATCTAACCAATTATGTGTTTGTATCATTTTTATCGTATATATAATGAATTAATACCCATAGAATGAAAATTCACAAAAACGTGGAAAAACGGCAAAATATTGCCTAATTCGATGATATTTTGTTTACATCAAATAAAAGAAAAGGGGATGATAAACGTCAAAATATTGCTAAATTTGATGATTTTTCGTACGAAACAAAATGCAAGAAAACTTGCTTAAAATGCAATATTATGCGAAATTCTGAGATTTGAAGGCCAAATCACATATCGTGATACTACATGAAATAGTATCGAAATATTGGTAAAAATGAATATATTTGCGTAATATCAAACTACATGGTTAACGTGAAAAAGTCACTATTTTACCATATTTGAGGATTTTACCTTCAAATCATAGAGCGAGGTTTCGTATTATTTAATTCCAAGAAAAGACATATGACAATGTTGTTTCCAATACAAATGATAAAAAAAGAATATGTTTTCATTAGAATTAACTATAATGTTCTTGATTTTCCGTTTATAATAACGAGGGAAGATGTACACGTAAAACCGCTCTAGTCCGGCTGAAACGTCGATATATGCAATAAAAACCGAACTTCTCCCCTTTTCAATATGTTACTCAGTATTTTAACGAGAAACAAATAGATGATTGAAAATGAAGTATTTAAGGTTATTATCTAATCAATTATGTGTTTGCATCATTTTTATCGTATATATATGAAGTAATACCCATGGACTGAAAATTCACAAAAACGTGGAAAACGGCAAAATATTGCCTAATTCGATGATATTTTACTTAAATCACATGAAGGAAAAGGGGATGATAAACGTCAAAATTTTAGTAAATTCGATGATTTTTCGTACGAAACAAAATGCAAGAAAACTTGCTTAAAATGCAATATTATGCGAAATTCTGTGATTTGAAGGCCAAATCACATACCGTGATACTACATGAAATAGTATCGAAATATTGGTAAAAATGAATAAATTTGCGTAATATCAAACTACATGATTAACGTGAAAAAGTCACTATTTTACCATATTTGAGGATTTTACCTTCAAATCATAGAGCGAGGTTTCGTATAATTTAGTTCCAGGAAAAGACATATGACAATATTGTTTCCAATACAAATGATAAAAAACAATGTGTTTTCATCAGAATTACCTATAATGTTCTTGATTTTCCGTTTATATTAACGAGGGAAGATGTACACGTAAAACCGCTCTAATCCGGCTGAAACGTCGATATATGCAATAAAAACCGAACTTCTCCCCTTTTCAATATCTTACTCAGTATTTTAACGAGAAACAAATAGATGATTGAAAATGAAGTATTTAAGGTTATTATCTAATCAATTATGTGTTTGCAACCTTATTTATCGTATATATATGAAGTAATACCCATGGACTGAAAATTCACAAAAACGTAGAAAACGGCAAAATATTGCCTAATTCGATGATATTTTGTTTAAATCACATGAAGGAAAAGGAGATGATAAACGTCAAAATATTGCTAAATTCGATGATTTTTCGTACGAAACAAAATGCAAGAAAACTTGCTTAAAATGCAATATTATGCGAAATTCTGAGATTTGAAAGCCAAATCACATATCGTGATACTACATGAAATAGTATCGAAATATTGGCAAAAATGAATATATTTACGTAATATCAAACTACATGAAAAACGTGAAAAGGTAACTATTTAACCATATTTGAGGATTTTAACTTCAAATCATAGAGCGAGGTTTCGTATTATTTAGATCCAAAAAAAGACATATGACAATGTTGTTTCCAATACAAATGATAAAAATCAATGTGTTTTCATTAGAATTAACTAAAATGTTCCTGATTTTCCGTTTATATTACCGATGGAAGATGTACACGTAAAACCGCTCTATTCCGGCTGAAACGTCGATATATGCAATAAAAAAAGAACTTCTCCCCTTTTCAATATCTTACTCAGTATTTTAACGAGAAACAAATAGTTGATTGAAAATGAAGTATTTAGGGTTATTATCTAATCAATTATGTGTTTGTATCATTTTTATCGTATATATATTGAATTAATACCCATAGAATGAAAATTCACAAAAACGTGGAAAAACGGCAAAATATTGCCTAATTCGATGATATTTTGTTTAAATCAAATAAAGGAAAGGGGATGATAAACGTCAAAATATTGCTAAATTCGATGATTTTTCGTACGAAACAAAATGCAAGAAAACTTGCTTAAAATGCAATATTATGCGAAATTCTGAGATTTAAAGGCCAAATCACATATCGTGATACTACATGAAATAGTATCGAAATATTGGTAAAAATGAATATATTTGCGTAATATCAAACTACATGATTAACGTGAAAAAGTCACTATTTTACCATATTTGAGGATTTTACCTTCAAATCATAGAGCGAGGTTTCGTATTATTTAGTTCCAGGAAAAGACATATGACAATGTTGTTTCCAATACAAATGATAAAAAAACAATGTGTTTTCATTAGAATTACCTATAATGTTCTTGATTTTCCGTTTATATTAACGAGGGAAGATGTACAGGTAAAACCGCTCTAATCCGGCTGAAACGTCGATATATGCAATAAAAACCGAACTTCTCCCCTTTTCAATATCTTACTCAGTATTTTAACGAGAAAAAAATAGATGATTGAAAATGAAGTATTTAGGTTATTATCTAATCAATTATGTGTTTGCATCATTTTTATCGTATATATATGAATTAATACCCATGGACTGAAAATTCACAAAAACGTGGAAAACGGCAAAATATTGCCTAATTCGATGATATTTTGTTTAAATCACATGAAGGAAAAGGAGATGATAAACGTCAAAATATTGCTAAATTCGATGATTTTTCGTACGAAACAAAATGCAAGAAAACTTGCTTAAAATGCAATATTATGCGAAATTCTGAGATTTGAAAGCCAAATCACATATCGTGATACTACATGAAATAGTATCGAAATATTGGTAAAAATGAATATATTTACGTAATATCAAACTACATGAAAAACGTGAAAAAAGTCACTATTTTACCATATTTGAGGATTTTACTTTCAAATCATAGAGCGAGGTTTCGAATTATTTAGTTCCAAGAAAAGACATATGACAATGTTGTTTCCAATACAAATGATAAAAAACAATGTGTTTTCATTAGAATTAACTAAAATGCTCCTGATTTTCCGTTTATATTACCGATGGAAGATGTACACGTAAAACTGCTCTATTCCGGCTGAAACGTCGATATATGCAATAAAAACAGAACGTCTCCCCTTTTCAATATCTTACTCTGTATTTTAACGAGAAACAAATAGTTGATTGAAAATGAAGTATTTAAGGTTATTATCTAATCAATTGTGTTTGTATCATTTTTATCGTATATATAATGAATTAATACCCATAGAATGAAAATTCACAAAAACGTGGAAAAACGGCAAAATATTGCCTAATTCGATGATATTTTGTTTACATCAAATAAAGGAAAAGGGGATGATAAACGTCAAAATATTGCTAAATTTGATGATTTTTCGTACGAAACAAAATGCAAGAAAACTTGCTTAAAATGCAATATTATGCGAAATTCTGTGATTTGAAGGCCAAATCACATACCGTGATACTACATGAAATAGTATCGAAATATTGGTAAAAATTAATATATTTGCGTAATATCAAACTACATGGTTAACGTGAAAAAGTCACTATTTTACCATATTTGAGGATTTTACCTTCAAATCATAGAGCGAGGTTTCGTATTATTTAGATCCAAAAAAAGACATATGACAATGTTGTTTCCAATACAAATGATAAAAAAGAATATGTTTTCATTAGAATTAACTATAATGTTCTTGATTTTCCGTTTATAATAACGAGGGAAGATGTACACGTAAAACCGCTCTAGTCCGGCTGAAACGTCGATATATGCAATAAAAACCGAACTTCTCCCCTTTTCAATATGTTACTCAGTATTTTAACGAGAAACAAATAGATGATTGAAAATGAAGTATTTAAGGTTATTATCTAATCAATTATGTGTTTGCATCATTTTTATCGTATATATATGAAGTAATACCCATGGACTGAAAATTCACAAAAACGTGGAAAACGGCAAAATATTGCCTAATTCGATGATATTTTGTTTAAATCACATGAAGGAAAAGGAGATGATAAACGTCAAAATATTGGTAAATTCGATGATTTTTCGTACGAAACAAAATGCAAGAAAACTTGCTTAAAATGCAATATTATGCGAAATTCTGAGATTTGAAAGCCAAATCACATATCGTGATACTACATGAAATAGTATCGAAATATTGGCAAAATGAATATATTTACGTAATATCAAACTACATCAAAAACGTGAAAAGGTAACTATTTAACCATATTTGAGGATTTTAACTTCAAATCATAGAGCGAGGTTTCGTATTATTTAGATCCAAAAAAAGACATATGACAATGTTGTTTCCAATACAAATGATAAAAATCAATGTGTTTTCATTAGAATTAACTAAAATGTTCCTGATTTTCCGTTTATATTACCGATGGAAGATGTACACGTAAAACCGCTCTATTCCGGCTGAAACGTCGATATATGCAATAAAAACAGAACTTCTCCCCTTTTCAATATCTTACTCAGTATTTTAATGAGAAACAAATAGTTGATTGAAAATGAAGTATTTAGGGTTATTATCTAATCAATTATGTGTTTGTATCATTTTTATCGTATATATATTGAATTAATACCCATAGAATGAAAATTCACAAAAACGTGGAAAAACGGCAAAATATTGCCTAATTCGATGATATTTTGTTTAAATCAAATAAAGGAAAGGGGATGATAAACGTCAAAATATTGCTAAATTCGATGATTTTTCGTACGAAACAAAATGCAAGAAAACTTGCTTAAAATGCAATATTATGCGAAATTCTGAGATTTAAAGGCCAAATCACATATCGTGATACTACATGAAATAGTATCGAAATATTGGTAAAAATGAATATATTTGCGTAATATCAAACTACATGATTAACGTGAAAAAGTCACTATTTTACCATATTTGAGGATTTTACCTTCAAATCATAGAGCGAGGTTTCGTATTATTTAGTTCCAGGAAAAGACATATGACAATGTTGTTTCCAATACAAATGATAAAAAAACAATGTGTTTTCATTAGAATTACCTATAATGTTCTTGAATTTCCGTTTATATTAACGAGGGAAGATGTACAGGTAAAACCGCTCTAATCCGGCTGAAACGTCGATATATGCAATAAAAACCGAACTTCTCCCCTTTTCAATATCTTACTCAGTATTTTAACGAGAAAAAAATAGATGATTGAAAATGAAGTATTTAAGGTTATTATCTAATCAATTATGTGTTTGCATCATTTTTATCGTATATATATGAATTAATACCCATGGACTGAAAATTCACAAAAACGTGGAAAACGGCAAAATATTGCCTAATTCGATGATATTTTGTTTAAATCACATGAAGAAAAAGGAGATGATAAACGTCAAAATATTGCTAAATTCGATGATTTTTCGTACGAAACAAAATGCAAGAAAACTTGCTTAAAATGCAATATTATGCGAAATTCTGAGATATGAAAGCCAAATCACATATCGTGATACTACATGAAATAGTGTCGAAATATTGGTAAAAATGAATATATTTACGTAATATCAAACTACATGAAAAACATGAAAAAAGTCACTATTTTACCATATTTGAGGATTTTACTTTCAAATCATAGAGCGAGGTTTCGAATTATTTAGTTCCAAGAAAAGACATATGACAATGTTGTTTCCAATACAAATGATAAAAAACAATGTGTTTTCATTAGAATTAACTATAATGTTCTTGATTTTCCGTTTATATTAACGAGGGAAGATGTACACGTAAAACCGCTCTAATCCCGCTGAAACGTCGATATATGCAATAAAAACCGAACTTCTCCACTTTTCAATATCTTACTCAGTATTTTAACGAGAAACAAATAGCTGATTGAAAATGAAGTATTTAAGGTTATTATCTAATCAATTATGTGTTTGCATCATTTTTATTGTATAATAAGTAATGAAGTAGTACCCATGGACTGAAAATTCACAAAAACGTGGAAAACGGCAAAATATTGCCTAATTCGATGATATTTTGTTTAAATCATATGAAGGAAAAGGAGATGATAAACGTCAAAATATTGCTGAATTCGATGATTTTTCGTACGAAACAAAATGCAAGAAAACTTGCTTAAAATGCAATATTATACGAAATTCTGAGATTTGAAGGCCAAATCACATATCGTGATACTACATGAAATAGTATCGAAATATTGGTAAAAATGAATATATTTACGTAATATCAAACTACATGAAAAACGTGAAAAAAGTCACTATTTTACCATATTTGAGGATTTTACTTTCAAATCATAGAGCGAGGTTTCGAATTATTTAGTTCCAAGAAAAGACATATGACAATGTTGTTTCCAATACAAATGATAAAAAACAATGTGTTTTCATTAGAATTAACTATAATGTTCTTGATTTTCCGTTTATATTAACGAGGGAAGATGTACACGTAAAACCGCTCTAATCCGGCTGAAACGTCGATATATGCAATAAAAACCGAACTTCTCCCCTTTTCAATATCTTACTCAGTATTTTAACGAGAAACAAATAGATGATTGAAAATGAAGTATTTAAGGTTATTATCTAATCAATTATGTGTTTGCATCATTTTTATCGTATATATATGAAGTAATACCCATGGACTGAAAATTCACAAAAACGTGGAAAACGGCAAAATATTGCCTAATTCGATGATATTTTGTTTAAATCACATGAAGGAAAAGGAGATGATAAACGTCAAAATATTGCTAAATTCGATGATTTTTCGTACGAAACAAAATGCAAGAAAACTTGCTTAAAATGCAATATTATGCGAAATTCTGAGATTTGAAGGCCAAATCACATATCGTGATACTACATGAAATAGTATCGAAATATTGGTAAAAATGAATATATTTACGTAATATCAAACTACATGAAAAACGTTAAAAAGTCACTATTTAACCATATTTGAGGATTTTAACTTCAAATCATAGAGCGAGGTTTCGTAATATTTAGATCCAAAAAAAGACATATGACAATGTTGTTTCCAATTCAAATGATAAAAATCAATGTGTTTTCATTAGAATTAACTAAAATGTTCCTGATTTTCCGTTTATATTACCGATGGAAGATGTACACGTAAAACTGCTCTATTCCGGCTAAAACGTCGATATATGCAATAAAAACAGAACTTCTCCCCTTTTCAATATCTTACTCTGTATTTTAACGAGAAACAAATAGTTGATTGAAAATGAAGTATTTAAGGTTATTATCTAATCAATTATGTGTTTGTATCATTTTTATCGTATATATAATGAATTAATACCCATAGAATGAAAATTCACAAAAACGTGGAAAAACGGCAAAATATTGCCTAATTCGATGATATTTTGTTTACATCAAATAAAGGAAAAGGGGATGATAAACTTCAAAATATTGCTAAATTTGATGATTTTTCGTACGAAACAAAATGCAAGAAAACTTGCTTAAAATGCAATATTATGCGAAATTCTGAGATTTGAAGGCCAAATCACATATCGTGATACTACATGAAATAGTATCGAAATATTGGTAAAAATGAATATATTTGCGTAATATCAAACTACATGATTAACGTGAAAAAGTCACTATTTTACCATATTTGAGGATTTTATCTTAAAATCATAGAGCGAGGTTTCGTATTATTTAATTCCAAGAAAAGACATGACAATGTTGTTTCCAATACAAATGATAAAAAAGAATATGTTTTCATTAGAATTAACTATAATGTTCTTGATTTTCCGTTTATAATAACGAGGGAAGATGTACACGTAAAACCGCTCTAGTCCGTCTGAAACGTCGATATATGCAATAAAAACCGAACTTCTCTCCTTTTCAATATCTTACTCAGTATTTTAACGAGAAACAAATAGATGACTGAAAATGAAGTATTTAAGGTTATTATCTAATCAATTATGTGTTTGCATCATTTTTATCGTATATATATGAAGTAATACCCATGGACTGAAAATTCACAAAAACGTGGAAAACGGCAAAATATTGCCTAATTCGATGATATTTTATTTAAATCACATGAAGGAAAAGGGGATGATAAACGTCAAAATATTAGTAAATTCGATGATTTTTCGTACGAAACAAAATGCAAGAAAACTTGCTTAAAATGCAATATTATGCGAAATTCTGTGATTTGAAGGCCAAATCACATACCGTGATACTACATGAAATAGTATCGAAATATTGGTAAAAATGAATATATTTGCGTAATATCAAACTACATGATTAACGTGAAAAAGTCACTATTTTACCATATTTGAGGATTTTACCTTCAAATCATAGAGCGAGGTTTCGTATAATTTAGTTCCAGGAAAAGACATATGACAATATTGTTTCCAATACAAATGATAAAAAACAATGTGTTTTCATCAGAATTACCTATAATGTTCTTGATTTTCCGTTTATATTAACGAGGGAAGATGTACGCGTAAAACCGCTCTAATCCGGCTGAAACGTCGATATATGCAATAAAAACCGAACTTCTCCCCTTTTCAATATCTTACTCAGTATTTTAACGAGAAACAAATAGATGATTGAAAATGAAGTATTTAAGGTTATTATCTAATTAATTATGTGTTTGCATCATTTTTATCGTATATATATGAAGTAATACCCATGGACTGAAAATTCACAAAAACGTGGAAAACGGCAAAATATTGCCTAATTCGATGATATTTTGTTTAAATCACATGAAGGAAAAGGAGATGATAAACGTCAAAATATTGCTAAATTCGATGATTTTTCGTACGAAACAAAATGCAAGAAAACTTGCTTAAAATGCAATATTATGCGAAATTCTGAGATATGAAAGCCAAATCACATATCGTGATACTACATGAAATAGTGTCGAAATATTGGTAAAAATGAATATATTTACGTAATATCAAACTACATGAAAAACATGAAAAAAGTCACTATTTTACCATATTTGAGGATTTTACTTTCAAATCATAGAGCGAGGTTTCGAATTATTTAGTTCCAAGAAAAGACATATGACAATGTTGTTTCCAATACAAATGATAAAAAACAATGTGTTTTCATTAGAATTAACTATAATGTTCTTGATTTTCCGTTTATATTAACGAGGGAAGATGTACACGTAAAACCGCTCTAATCCCGCTGAAACGTCGATATATGCAATAAAAACCGAACTTCTCCACTTTTCAATATCTTACTCAGTATTTTAACGAGAAACAAATAGCTGATTGAAAATGAAGTATTTAAGGTTATTATCTAATCAATTATGTGTTTGCATCATTTTTATTGTATATATATGAAGTAATACCCATGGACTGAAAATTCACAAAAACGTGGAAAACGGCAAAATATTGCCTAATTCGATGATATTTTGTTTAAATCATATGAAGGAAAAGGAGATGATAAACGTCAAAATATTGCTGAATTCGATGATTTTTCGTACGAAACAAAATGCAAGAAAACTTGCCTAAAATGCAATATTATACGAAATTCTGAGATTTGAAGGCCAAATCACATATCGTGATACTACATGAAATAGTATCGAAATATTGGTAAAAATGAATATATTTACGTAATATCAAACTACATGAAAAACGTGAAAAAAGTCACTATTTTACCATATTTGAGGATTTTACTTTCAAATCATAGAGCGAGGTTTCGAATTATTTAGTTCCAAGAAAAGACATATGACAATGTTGTTTCCAATACAAATGATAAAAAACAATGTGTTTTCATTAGAATTAACTATAATGTTCTTGATTTTCCGTTTATATTAACGAGGGAAGATGTACACGTAAAACCGCTCTAATCCGGCTGAAACGTCGATATATGCAATAAAAACCGAACTTCTCCCCTTTTCAATATCTTACTCAGTATTTTAACGAGAAACAAATAGATGATTGAAAATGAAGTATTTAAGGTTATTATCTAATCAATTATGTGTTTGCATCATTTTTATCGTATATATATGAAGTAATACCCATGGACTGAAAATTCACAAAAACGTGGAAAACAGCAAAATATTGCCTAATTCGATGATATTTTGTTTAAATCACATGAAGGAAAAGGAGATGATAAACGTCAAAATATTGCTAAATTCGATGATTTTTCGTACGAAACAAAATGCAAGAAAACTTGCTTAAAATGCAATATTATGCGAAATTCTGAGATTTGAAGGTCAAATCACATATCGTGATACTACATGAAATAGTATCGAAATATTGGTAAAAATGAATATATTTACGTAATATCAAACTACATGAAAAACGTTAAAAAGTCACTATTTAACCATATTTGAGGATTTTAACTTCAAATCATAGAGCGAGGTTTCGTAATATTTAGATCCAAAAAAAGACATATGACAATGTTGTTTCCAATTCAAATGATAAAAATCAATGTGTTTTCATTAGAATTAACTAAAATGTTCCTGATTTTCCGTTTATATTACCGATGGAAGATGTACACGTAAAACTGCTCTATTCCGGCTAAAACGTCGATATATGCAATAAAAACAGAACTTCTCCCCTTTTCAATATCTTACTCTGTATTTTAACGAGAAACAAATAGTTGATTGAAAATGAAGTATTTAAGGTTATTATCTAATCAATTATGTGTTTGTATCATTTTTATCGTATATATAATGAATTAATACCCATAGAATGAAAATTCACAAAAACGTGGAAAAACGGCAAAATATTGCCTAATTCGATGATATTTTGTTTACATCAAATAAAGGAAAAGGGGATGATAAACGTCAAAATATTGCTAAATTTGATGATTTTTCGTACGAAACAAAATGCAAGAAAACTTGCTTAAAATGCAATATTATGCGAAATTCTGAGATTTGAAGGCCAAATCACATATCGTGATACTACATGAAATAGTATCGAAATATTGGTAAAAATGAATATATTTGCGTAATATCAAACTACATGATTAACGTGAAAAAGTCACTATTTTACCATATTTGAGGATTTTATCTTAAAATCATAGAGCGAGGTTTCGTATTATTTAATTCCAAGAAAAGACATGACAATGTTGTTTCCAATACAAATGATAAAAAAGAATATGTTTTCATTAGAATTAACTATAATGTTCTTGATTTTCCGTTTATAATAACGAGGGAAGATGTACACGTAAAACCGCTCTAGTCCGTCTGAAACGTCGATATATGCAATAAAAACCGAACTTCTCTCCTTTTCAATATCTTACTCAGTATTTTAACGAGAAACAAATAGATGACTGAAAATGAAGTATTTAAGGTTATTATCTAATCAATTATGTGTTTGCATCATTTTTATCGTATATATATGAAGTAATACCCATGGACTGAAAATTCACAAAAACGTGGAAAACGGCAAAATATTGCCTAATTCGATGACATTTTATTTAAATCACATGAAGGAAAAGGGGATGATAAACGTCAAAATATTAGTAAATTCGATGATTTTTCGTACGAAACAAAATGCAAGAAAACTTGCTTAAAATGCAATATTATGCGAAATTCTGTGATTTGAAGGCCAAATCACATACCGTGATACTACATGAAATAGTATCGAAATATTGGTAAAAATGAATATATTTGCGTAATATCAAACTACATGATTAACGTGAAAAAGTCACTATTTTACCATATTTGAGGATTTTACCTTCAAATCATAGAGCGAGGTTTCGTATAATTTAGTTCCAGGAAAAGACATATGACAATATTGTTTCCAATACAAATGATAAAAAACAATGTGTTTTCATCAGAATTACCTATAATGTTCTTGATTTTCCGTTTATATTAACGAGGGAAGATGTACGCGTAAAACCGCTCTAATCCGGCTGAAACGTCGATATATGCAATAAAAACCGAACTTCTCCCCTTTTCAATATCTTACTCAGTATTTTAACGAGAAACAAATAGATGATTGAAAATGAAGTATTTAAGGTTATTATCTAATCAATTATGTGTTTGCATCATTTTTATCGTATATATATGAAGTAATACCCATGGACTGAAAATTCACAAAAACGTGGAAAACGGCAAAATATTGCCTAATTCGATGATATTTTGTTTAAATCACATGAAGGAAAAGGAGATGATAAACGTCAAAATATTGCTAAATTCGATGATTTTTCATACGAAACAAAATGCAAGAAAACTTGCTTAAAATGCAATATTATGCGAAATTCTGAGATATGAAAGCCAAATCACATATCGTGATACTACATGAAATAGTGTCGAAATATTGGTAAAAATGAATATATTTACGTAGTATCAAACTACATGAAAAACATGAAAAAAGTCACTATTTTACCATATTTGAGGATTTTACTTTCAAATCATAGAGTGAGGTTTCGAATTATTTAGTTCCAAGAAAAGACATATGACAATGTTGTTTCCAATACAAATGATAAAAAACAATGTGTTTTCATTAGAATTAACTATAATGTTCTTGATTTTCCGTTTATATTAACGAGGGAAGATGTACACGTAAAACCGCTCTAATCCGGCTGAAACGTCGATATATGCAATAAAAACCGAACTTCTCCCCTTTTCAATATCTTACTCAGTATTTTAACGAGAAACAAATAGATGATTGAAAATGAAGTATTTAAGGTTATTATCTAATCAATTATGTGTTTGCATCATTTTTATCGTATATATATGAAGTAATACCCATGGACTGAAAATTCACAAAAACGTGGAAAACGGCAAAATATTGCCTAATTCGATGATATTTTGTTTAAATCACATGAAGGAAAAGGAGATGATAAACGTCAAAATATTGCTAAATTCGATGATTTTTCGTACGAAACAAAATGCAAGAAAACTTGCTTAAAATGCAATATTATGCGAAATTTTGAGATTTGAAGGCCAAATCACATATCGTGATACTACATGAAATAGTATCGAAATATTGGTAAAAATGAATATATTTACGTAATATCAAACTACATGAAAAACGTTAAAAAGTCACTATTTAACCATATTTGAGGATTTTAACTTCAAATCATAGAGCGAGGTTTCGTAATATTTAGATCCAAAAAAAGACATATGACAATGTTGTTTCCAATTCAAATGATAAAAATCAATGTGTTTTCATTAGAATTAACTAAAATGTTCCTGATTTTCCGTTTATATTACCGATGGAAGATGTACACGTAAAACTGCTCTATTCCGGCTAAAACGTCGATATATGCAATAAAAACAGAACTTCTCCCCTTTTCAATATCTTACTCTGTATTTTAACGAGAAACAAATAGTTGATTGAAAATGAAGTATTTAAGGTTATTATCTAATCAATTATGTGTTTGTATCATTTTTATCGTATATATAATGAATTAATACCCATAGAATGAAAATTCACAAAAACGTGGAAAAACGGCAAAATATTGCCTAATTCGATGATATTTTGTTTACATCAAATAAAGGAAAAGGGGATGATAAACGTCAAAATATTGCTAAATTCGATGATTTTTCGTACGAAACAAAATGCAAGAAAACTTGCTTAAAATGCAATATTATGCGAAATTCTGAGATTTGAAGGCCAAATCACATATCGTGATACTACATGAAATAGTATCGAAATATTGGTAAAAATGAATATATTTGCGTAATATCAAACTACATGATTAACGTGAAAAAGTCACTATTTTACCATATTTGAGGATTTTATCTTAAAATCATAGAGCGAGGTTTCGTATTATTTAATTCCAAGAAAAGACATGACAATGTTGTTTCCAATACAAATGATAAAAAAGAATATGTTTTCATTAGAATTAACTATAATGTTCTTGATTTTCCGTTTATAATAACGAGGGAAGATGTACACGTAAAACCGCTCTAGTCCGTCTGAAACGTCGATATATGCAATAAAAACCGAACTTCTCTCCTTTTCAATATCTTACTCAGTATTTTAACGAGAAACAAATAGATGACTGAAAATGAAGTATTTAAGGTTATTATCTAATCAATTATGTGTTTGCATCATTTTTATCGTATATATATGAAGTAATACCCATGGACTGAAAATTCACAAAAACGTGGAAAACGGCAAAATATTGCCTAATTCGATGATATTTTATTTAAATCACATGAAGGAAAAGGGGATGATAAACGTCAAAATATTAGTAAATTCGATGATTTTTCGTACGAAACAAAATGCAAGAAAACTTGCTTAAAATGCAATATTATGCGAAATTCTGTGATTTGAAGGCCAAATCACATACCGTGATACTACATGAAATAGTATCGAAATATTGGTAAAAATGAATATATTTGCGTAATATCAAACTACATGATTAACGTGAAAAAGTCACTATTTTACCATATTTGAGGATTTTACCTTCAAATCATAGAGCGAGGTTTCGTATAATTTAGTTCCAGGAAAAGACATATGACAATATTGTTTCCAATACAAATGATAAAAAACAATGTGTTTTCATCAGAATTACCTATAATGTTCTTGATTTTCCGTTTATATTAACGAGGGAAGATGTACGCGTAAAACCGCTCTAATCCGGCTGAAACGTCGATATATGCAATAAAAACCGAACTTCTCCCCTTTTCAATATCTTACTCAGTATTTTAACGAGAAACAAATAGATGATTGAAAATGAAGTATTTAAGGTTATTATCTAATCAATTATGTGTTTGCATCATTTTTATCGTATATATATGAAGTAATACCCATGGACTGAAAATTCACAAAAACGTGGAAAACGGCAAAATATTGCCTAATTCGATGATATTTTGTTTAAATCACATGAAGGAAAAGGAGATGATAAACGTCAAAATATTGCTAAATTCGATGATTTTTCATACGAAACAAAATGCAAGAAAACTTGCTTAAAATGCAATATTATGCGAAATTCTGAGATATGAAAGCCAAATCACATATCGTGATACTACATGAAATAGTGTCGAAATATTGGTAAAAATGAATATATTTACGTAGTATCAAACTACATGAAAAACATGAAAAAAGTCACTATTTTACCATATTTGAGGATTTTACTTTCAAATCATAGAGTGAGGTTTCGAATTATTTAGTTCCAAGAAAAGACATATGACAATGTTGTTTCCAATACAAATGATAAAAAACAATGTGTTTTCATTAGAATTAACTATAATGTTCTTGATTTTCCGTTTATATTAACGAGGGAAGATGTACACGTAAAACCGCTCTAATCCGGCTGAAACGTCGATATATGCAATAAAAACCGAACTTCTCCCCTTTTCAATATCTTACTCAGTATTTTAACGAGAAACAAATAGATGATTGAAAATGAAGTATTTAAGGTTATTATCTAATCAATTATGTGTTTGCATCATTTTTATCGTATATATATGAAGTAATACCCATGGACTGAAAATTCACAAAAACGTGGAAAACGGCAAAATATTGCCTAATTCGATGATATTTTGTTTAAATCACATGAAGGAAAAGGAGATGATAAACGTCAAAATATTGCTAAATTCGATGATTTTTCGTACGAAACAAAATGCAAGAAAACTTGCTTAAAATGCAATATTATGCGAAATTTTGAGATTTGAAGGCCAAATCACATATCGTGATACTACATGAAATAGTATCGAAATATTGGTAAAAATGAATATATTTACGTAATATCAAACTACATGAAAAACGTTAAAAAGTCACTATTTAACCATATTTGAGGATTTTAACTTCAAATCATAGAGCGAGGTTTCGTAATATTTAGATCCAAAAAAAGACATATGACAATGTTGTTTCCAATTCAAATGATAAAAATCAATGTGTTTTCATTAGAATTAACTAAAATGTTCCTGATTTTCCGTTTATATTACCGATGGAAGATGTACACGTAAAACTGCTCTATTCCGGCTAAAACGTCGATATATGCAATAAAAACAGAACTTCTCCCCTTTTCAATATCTTACTCTGTATTTTAACGAGAAACAAATAGTTGATTGAAAATGAAGTATTTAAGGTTATTATCTAATCAATTATGTGTTTGTATCATTTTTATCGTATATATAATGAATTAATACCCATAGAATGAAAATTCACAAAAACGTGGAAAAACGGCAAAATATTGCCTAATTCGATGATATTTTGTTTACATCAAATAAAGGAAAAGGGGATGATAAACGTCAAAATATTGCTAAATTTGATGATTTTTCGTACGAAACAAAATGCAAGAAAACTTGCTTAAAATGCAATATTATGCGAAATTCTGAGATTTGAAGGCCAAATCACATATCGTGATACTACATGAAATAGTATCGAAATATTGGTAAAAATGAATATATTTGCGTAATATCAAACTACATGATTAACGTGAAAAAGTCACTATTTTACCATATTTGAGGATTTTATCTTAAAATCATAGAGCGAGGTTTCGTATTATTTAATTCCAAGAAAAGACATGACAATGTTGTTTCCAATACAAATGATAAAAAAGAATATGTTTTCATTAGAATTAACTATAATGTTCTTGATTTTCCGTTTATAATAACGAGGGAAGATGTACACGTAAAACCGCTCTAGTCCGTCTGAAACGTCGATATATGCAATAAAAACCGAACTTCTCCCCTTTTCAATATCTTACTCAGTATTATAACGAGAAACAAATAGATGATTGAAAATGAAGTATTTAAGGTTATTATCTAATCAATTATGTGTTTGCATCATTTTTATCGTATATATATGAAGTAATACCCATGGACTGAAAATTCACAAAAACGTGGAAAACGGCAAAATATTGCCTAATTCGATGATATTTTATTTAAATCACATGAAGGAAAAGGGGATGATAAACGTCAAAATATTAGTAAATTCGATGATTTTTCGTACGAAACAAAATGCAAGAAAACTTGCTTAAAATGCAATATTATGCGAAATTCTGTGATTTGAAGGCCAAATCACATACCGTGATACTACATGAAATAGTATCGAAATATTGGTAAAAATGAATATATTTGCGTAATATCAAACTACATGATTAACGTGAAAAAGTCACTATTTTACCATATTTCAGGATTTTACCTTCAAATCATAGAGCGAGGTTTCGTATAATTTAGTTCCAGGAAAAGACATATGACAATATTGTTTCCAATACAAATGATAAAAAACAATGTGTTTTCATCAGAATTACCTATAATGTTCTTGATTTTCCGTTTATATTAACGAGGGAAGATGTACGCGTAAAACCGCTCTAATCCGGCTGAAACGTCGATATATGCAATAAAAACCGAACTTCTCCCCTTTTCAATATCTTACTCAGTATTTTAACGAGAAACAAATAGATGATTGAAAATGAAGTATTTAAGGTTATTATCTAATTAATTATGTGTTTGCATCATTTTTATCGTATATATATGAAGTAATACCCATGGACTGAAAATTCACAAAAACGTGGAAAACGGCAAAATATTGCCTAATTCGATGATATTTTGTTTAAATCACATGAAGGAAAAGGAGATGATAAACGTCAAAATATTGCTAAATTCGATGATTTTTCGTACGAAACAAAATGCAAGAAAACTTGCTTAAAATGCAATATTATGCGAAATTCTGAGATATGAAAGCCAAATCACATATCGTGATACTACATGAAATAGTGTCGAAATATTGGTAAAAATGAATATATTTACGTAATATCAAACTACATGAAAAACATGAAAAAAGTCACTATTTTACCATATTTGAGGATTTTACTTTCAAATCATAGAGCGAGGTTTCGAATTATTTAGTTCCAAGAAAAGACATATGACAATGTTGTTTCCAATACAAATGATAAAAAACAATGTGTTTTCATTAGAATTAACTATAATGTTCTTGATTTTACGTTTATATTAACGAGGGAAGATGTACACGTAAAACCGCTCTAATCCCGCTGAAACGTCGATATATGCAATAAAAACCGAACTTCTCCACTTTTCAATATCTTACTCAGTATTTTAACGAGAAACAAATAGCTGATTGAAAATGAAGTATTTAAGGTTATTATCTAATCAATTATGTGTTTGCATCATTTTTATTGTATATATATGAAGTAATACCCATGGACTGAAAATTCACAAAAACGTGGAAAACGGCAAAATATTGCCTAATTCGATGATATTTTGTTTAAATCATATGAAGGAAAAGGAGATGATAAACGTCAAAATATTGCTGAATTCGATGATTTTTCGTACGAAACAAAATGCAAGAAAACTTGCCTAAAATGCAATATTATTCAAAATTCTGAGATTTGAAGGCCAAATCACATATCGTGATACTACATGAAATAGTATCGAAATATTGGTAAAAATGAATATATTTACGTAATATCAAACTACATGAAAAACGTGAAAAAAGTCACTATTTTACCATATTTGAGGATTTTACTTTCAAATCATAGAGCGAGGTTTCGAATTATTTACTTCCAAGAAAAGACATATGACAATGTTGTTTCCAATACAAATGATAAAAAACAATGTGTTTTCATTAGAATTAACTATAATGTTCTTGATTTTCCGTTTATATTAACGAGGGAAGATGTACACGTAAAACCGCTCTAATCCGGCTAAAACGTCGATATATGCAATAAAAACAGAACTTCTCCCCTTTTCAATATCTTACTCTGTATTTTAACGAGAAACAAATAGTTGATTGAAAATGAAGTATTTAAGGTTATTATCTAATCAATTATGTGTTTGTATCATTTTTATCGTATATATAATGAATTAATACCCATAGAATGAAAATTCACAAAAACGTGGAAAAACGGCAAAATATTGCCTAATTCGATGATATTTTGTTTACATCAAATAAAGGAAAAGGGGATGATAAACGTCAAAATATTGCTAAATTTGATGATTTTTCGTACGAAACAAAATGCAAGAAAACTTGCTTAAAATGCAATATTATGCGAAATTCTGAGATTTGAAGGCCAAATCACATATCGTGATACTACATGAAATAGTATCGAAATATTGGTAAAAATGAATATATTTGCGTAATATCAAACTACATGATTAACGTGAAAAAGTCACTATTTTACCATATTTGAGGATTTTATCTTAAAATCATAGAGCGAGGTTTCGTATTATTTAATTCCAAGAAAAGACATGACAATGTTGTTTCCAATACAAATGATAAAAAAGAATATGTTTTCATTAGAATTAACTATAATGTTCTTGATTTTCCGTTTATAATAACGAGGGAAGATGTACACGTAAAACCGCTCTAGTCCGTCTGAAACGTCGATATATGCAATAAAAACCGAACTTCTCCCCTTTTCAATATCTTACTCAGTATTTTAACGAGAAACAAATAGATGACTGAAAATGAAGTATTTAAGGTTATTATCTAATCAATTATGTGTTTGCATCATTTTTATCGTATATATATGAAGTAATACCCATGGACTGAAAATTCACAAAAACGTGGAAAACGGCAAAATATTGCCTAATTCGATGATATTTTATTTAAATCACATGAAGGAAAAGGGGATGATAAACGTCAAAATATTAGTAAATTCGATGATTTTTCGTACGAAACAAAATGCAAGAAAACTTGCTTAAAATGCAATATTATGCGAAATTCTGTGATTTGAAGGCCAAATCACATACCGTGATACTACATGAAATAGTATCGAAATATTGGTAAAAATGAATATATTTGCGTAATATCAAACTACATGATTAACGTGAAAAAGTCACTATTTTACCATATTTGAGGATTTTACCTTCAAATCATAGAGCGAGGTTTCGTATAATTTAGTTCCAGGAAAAGACATATGACAATATTGTTTCCAATACAAATGATAAAAAACAATGTGTTTTCATCAGAATTACCTATAATGTTCTTGATTTTCCGTTTATATTAACGAGGGAAGATGTACGCGTAAAACCGCTCTAATCCGGCTGAAACGTCGATATATGCAATAAAAACCGAACTTCTCCCCTTTTCAATATCTTACTCAGTATTTTAACGAGAAACAAATAGATGATTGAAAATGAAGTATTTAAGGTCATTATCTAATTAATTATGTGTTTGCATCATTTTTATCGTATATATATGAAGTAATACCCATGGACTGAAAATTCACAAAAACGTGGAAAACGGCAAAATATTGCCTAATTCGATGATATTTTGTTTAAATCACATGAAGGAAAAGGAGATGATAAACGTCAAAATATTGCTAAATTCGATGATTTTTCGTACGAAACAAAATGCAAGAAAACTTGCTTAAAATGCAATATTATGCGAAATTCTGAGATTTGAAGGCCAAATCACATATCGTGATACTACATGAAATAGTATCGAAATATTGGCAAAAATGAATATATTTACGTAATATCAAACTACATGAAAAACGTGAAAAGGTAACTATTTAACCATATTTGAGGATTTTAACTTCAAATCATAGAGCGAGGTTTCGTATTATTTAGATCCAAAAAAAAGACATATGACAATGTTGTTTCCAATACAAATGATAAAAATCAATGTGTTTTCATTAGAATTAACTAAAATGTTCCTGATTTTCCGTTTATATTACCGATGGAAGATGTACACGTAAAACCGCTCTATTCCGGCTGAAACGTCGATATATGCAATGAAAACAGAACTTCTCCCCTTTTCAATATCTTACTCAGTATTTTAACGAGAAACAAATAGATGATTGAAAATGAAGTATTTAAGGTTATTATCTAATCAATTATGTGATTGCATCATTTTTATCGTATATATATGAAGTAATACCCATGGACTGAAAATTCACAAAAACGTGGAAAACGGCAAAATATTGCCTAATTCGATGATATTTTGTTTAAATCACATGAAGGAAAAGTAGATGATAAACGTCAAAATATTGCTAAATTCGATGATTTTTCGTACGAAACAAAATGCATGAAAACTTGCTTAAAATGCAATATTATGCGAAATTCTGAGATTTGAAGGCCAAATCACATATCGTGATACTACATGAAATAGTATCGAAATACTGGCAAAAATGAATATATTTACGTAATATCAAACTACATGAAAAACGTGAAAAAGTCACTATTTAACCATATATGAGGATTTTAACTTCAAATCATAGAGCGAGGTTTCGTATTATTTAGATCCAAAAAAAGACATATGACAATGTTGTTTCCAATACAAATGATAAAAATCAATGTGTTTTCATTAGAATTAACTAAAATGTTCCTGATTTTCCGTTTATATTACCGATGGAAGATGTACACGTAACACTGCTCTCTTCCGGCTAAAATGTCGATATATGCAATAAAAACAGAACTTCCCCCCTTTTCAATATCTTACTCTGTATTTTAACGAGAAACAAATAGTTGATTGAAAATGAAGTATTTAAGGTTATTATCTAATCAATTATGTGTTTGTATCATTTTTATCGTATATATAATGAATTAATACCCATCGAATGAAAATTCACAAAAACGTGGAAAAACGGCAAAATATTGCCTAATTTGATGATATTTTGTTTACATCAAATAAAAGAAAAGGGGATGATAAACGTCAAAATATTGCTAAATTTGATGATTTTTCGTACGAAACAAAATGCAAGAAAACTTGCTTAAAATGCAATATTATGCGAAATTCTGAGATTTGAAGGCCAAATCACATATCGTGATACTACATGAAATAGTATCGAAATATTGGTAAAAATGAATATATTTGCGTAATATCAAACTACATGATTAACGTGAAAAAGTCACTATTTTACCATATATGAGGATTTTATCTTCAAATCATAGAGCGAGGTTTCGTATTTTTTAATTCCAAGAAAAGACATGACAATGTTGTTTCCAATACAAATGATAAAAAAGAATATGTTTTCATTAGAATTAACTATAATGTTCTTGATTTTCCGTTTATAATAACGAGGGAAGATGTACACGTAAAACTGCTCTATTCCGGCTAAAATGTCGATATATGCAATAAAAACAGAACTTCCCCCCTTTTCAAAATCTTACTCTGTATTTTAACGAGAAACAAATAGTTGATTGAAAATGAAGTATTTAAGGTTATTATCTAATCAATTATGTGTTTGTATCATTTTTATCGTATATATATGAAGTAATACCCATGGACTGAAAATTCACAAAAACGTGGAAAACGGCAAAATATTGCCTAATTCGATGATATTTTGTTTAAATCACATGAAGGAAAAGGAGATGATAAACGTCAAAATATTGCTAAATTCGATGATTTTTCGTACGAAACAAAATGCATGAAAACTTGCTTAAAATGCCATATTATGCGAAATTCTGAGATTTGAAGGCCAAATCACATATCGTGATACTACATGAAATAGTATCGAAATATTGGTAAAAATGAATATATTTACGTAATATCAAACTACATGAAAAACGTGAAAAAGTCACTATTTAACCATATTTGAGGATTTTAACTTCAAATCATAGAGCGAGGTTTCGTATTATTTAGATCCAAAAAAAGACATATGACAATGTTGTTTCCAATACAAATGATAAAAATCAATGTGTTTTCATTAGAATTAACTAAAATGTTCCTGATTTTCCGTTTATATTACCGATGGAAGATGTACACGTAACACTGCTCTCTTCCGGCTAAAATGTCGATATATGCAATAAAAACAGAACTTCCCCCCTTTTCAATATCTTACTCTGTATTTTAACGAGAAACAAATAGTTGATTGAAAATGAAGTATTTAAGGTTATTATCTAATCAATTATGTGTTTGTATCATTTTTATCGTATATATAATGAATTAATACCCATAGAATGAAAATTCACAAAAACGTGGAAAAACGGCAAAATATTGCCTAATTCGATGATATTTTGTTTACATCAAATAAAAGAAAAGGGGATGATAAACGTCAAAATATTGCTAAATTTGATGATTTTTCGTACGAAACAAAATGCAAGAAAACTTGCTTAAAATGCAATATTATGCGAAATTCTGAGATTTGAAGGCCAAATCACATATCGTGATACTACATGAAATAGTATCGAAATATTGGTAAAAATGAATATATTTGCGTAATATCAAACTACATGATTAACGTGAAAAAGTCACTATTTTACCATATTTGAGGATTTTATCTTCAAATCATAGAGCGAGGTTTCATATTATTTAATTCCAAGAAAAGACATGACAATGTTGTTTCCAATACAAATGATAAAAAAGAATATGTTTTCATTAGAATTAACTATAATGTTCTTGATTTTCCGTTTATAATAACGAGGGAAGATGTACACGTAAAACCGCTCTAGTCCGGCTGAAACGTCGATATATGCAATAAAAACCGAACTTCTCCCCTTTTCAATATCTTACTCAGTATTTTAACGAGAAACAAATAGATGATTGAAAATGAAGTATTTAAGGTTATTATCTAATCAATTATGTGTTTGCATCATTTTTATCGTATATATATGAAGTAATACCCATGGACTGAAAATTCACAAAAACGTGGAAAACGGCAAAATATTGCCTAATTCGATGATATTTTATTTAAATCACATGAAGGAAAAGGGGATGATAAACGTCAAAATATTAGTAAATTCGATGATTTTTCGTACGAAACAAAATGCAAGAAAACTTGCTTAAAATGCAATATTATGCGAAATTCTGTGATTTGAAGGCCAAATCACATACCGTGATACTACATGAAATAGTATCGAAATATTGGTATAAATGAATATATTTGCGTAATATCAAACTACATGATTAACGTGAAAAAGTCACTATTTTACCATATTTGAGGATTTTACCTTCAAATCATAGAGCGAGGTTTCGTATAATTTAGTTCCAGGAAAAGACATATGACATTATTGTTTCCAATACAAATGATAAAAAACAATGTGTTTTCATCAGAATTACCTATAATGTTCTTGATTTTCCGTTTATATTAACGAGGGAAGATGTACGCGTAAAACCGCTCTAATCCGGCTGAAACGTCGATATATGCAATAAAAACCGAACTTCTCCCCTTTTCAATATCTTACTCAGTATTTTAACGAGAAACAAATAGATGATTGAAAATGAAGTATTTAAGGTTATTATCTAATCAATTATGTGTTTGCATCATTTTATCGTATATATATGAAGTAATACCCATGGACTGAAAATTCACAAAAACGTGGAAAACGGCAAAATATTGCCTAATTCGATGATATTTTGTTTAAATCACATGAAGGAAAAGGAGATGATAAACGTCAAAATATTGGTAAATTCGATGATTTTTCGTACGAAACAAAATGCAAGAAAACTTGCTTAAAATGCAATATTATGCGAAATTCTGAGATTTGAAGGCCAAATCACATATCGTGATACTACATGAAATAGTATCGAAATACTGGCAAAAATGAATATATTTACGTAATATCAAACTACATGAAAAACGTGAAAAGGTAACTATTTAACCATATTTGAGGATTTAACTTCAAATCATAGAGCGAGGTTTCGTATTATTTAGATCCAAAAAAGGCATATGACAATGTTGTTTCCAATACAAATTATAAAAATCAATGTGTTTTCATTAGAATTAACTAAAATGTTCCTGATTTTCCGTTTATATTACCGATGGAAGATGTACACGTAAAACCGCTCTATTCCGGCTGAAACGTCGATATATGCAATGAAAACAGAACTCCCCTTTTCAATATCTTACTCAGTATTTTAACGAGAAACAAATAGTTGATTGAAAATGAAGTATTTAGGGTTATTATCTAATCAATTATGTGTTTGTATCATTTTTATCGTATATATATTGAATTAATACCCATAGAATGAAAATTCACAAAAACGTGGAAAAACGGCAAAATATTGCCTAATTCGATGATATTTTATTAAAATCAAATAAAGGAAAGGGGATGATAAACGTCAAAATATTGCTAAATTCGATGATTTTTCGTACGAAACAAAATGCAAGAAAACTTGCTTAAAATTCAATATTATGCGAAATTCTGAGATTTGAAGGCCAAATCACATATCGTGATACTACATAAAATAGTATCGAAATATTGGTAAAAATGAATATATTTACGTAATATCAAACTACATGAAAAACGTGAAAAAAGTCACTATTTAACCATATTTGAGGATTTTAACTTCAAATCATAGAGCGAGGTTTCGTATTATTTAGATCCAAGAAAAGACATATGACAATGTTGTTTCCAATACAAATGATAAAAATCAATGTGTTTTCATTAGAATTAACTAAAATGTTCCTGATTTTCCGTTTATATTACCGATGTAAGATGTACACGTAAAACCGCTCTAATCCGGCTGAAACGTCGATATATGCAATAAAATCCGAACTTCTCCCCTTTTCAATATCTTACTCAGTATTTTAACGAGAAAAAAATATATGAATGAAAATGAAGTATTTAAGGTTATTATCTAATCAGTTATGTGTTTGCATCATTTTTATCGTATATATATGAATTAATACCCATGGACTGCAAATTCACAAAAACGTGGAAAACGGCAAAATATTGCCTAATTCGATGATATTTTATTTAAATCACATGAAGGAAAAGGGGATGATAAACTTCAAAATATTGCTAAATTCGATGATTTTTCGTACGAAACAAAATGCAAGAAAACTTGCTTAAAATGCAATATTATGCGAAATTCTGAGATTTGAAGGCCAAATCACATATCGTGATACTACATGAAATTGTATCGAAATATTGGTAAAAATGAATATATTTACGTAATATCAAACTACATGAAAAACGTGAAAAAAGTCACTATATAACCATATTTGAGGATTTTAACTTCAAATCATAGAGCGAGGTTTCGTATTATTTAGATCCAAAAAAAGACATATGACAATGCTGTTTCCAATACAAATGATAAAAAACAATGTGTTTTCATTAGAATTAACTAAAATGTTCCTGATTTTCCGTTTATATTACCGATGGAAGATGTACTTGTAAAACCGCTCTATTCCGGCTGAAACGTCGATATATGCAATAAAAACAGAACTTCTCCCCTTTTCAATATCTTACTCAGTATTTTAACGAGAAACAAATAGGTGATTGAAAATGAAGTATTTAGGGTTATTATCTAATCAATTATGTATTTGTATCATTTTTATCGTATATATATTGAATTAATACCCATAGAATGAAAACTCACAAAAACGTGGAAAAACGGCAAAATATTGCCTAATTCGATGATATTTTGTTTAAATCAAATAAAGGGAAGGGGATGATAAACGTCAAAATATTGCTAAATTCGATGATTTTTCGTACGAAACAAAATGCAAGAAAACTTGCTAAATATGCAATATTATGCGAAATTCTGTGATTTAATGGCCAAATCACATATCGTGATACTACATGAAATAGTATCGAAATATTGGTAAAAATGAATATATATGCAAAATATCAAACTACATGATTAACGTGAAAAAGTCACTATTTTACAATATTTGAGGATTTTACCTTCAAATCATAGAGCGAGGTTTCGTATTATTTAGTTCCAGGAAAAGACATATGACAATGTTGTTTCCAATACAAATGATAAAAAACAATGTGTTTTCATTAGAATTACCTATAATGTTCTTGATTTTCCGTTTATATTAACGAGGGAAGATGTACACGTAAAACCGCTCTAATCCGGCTGAAACGTCGATATATGCAATAAAAACCGAACTTCTCCCCTTTTCAATATCTTACTCAGTATTTTAACGAGAAACAAATAGATGATTGAAAATGAAGTATTTAGGGTTATTATCTAATCAATTATGTGTTTGCAACCTTATTTATCGTATATATATGAAGTAATACCCATAGACTGAAAATTCACAAAAACGTGGAAAACGGCAAAATATTGCCTAATTCGATGATATTTTGTTTAAATCACATGAAGGAAAAGGGGATGATAAACGTCAAAATATTGCTAAATTCGATGATTTTTCGTACGAAACAAAATGCAAGAAAACTTGCTTAAAATGCAATATTAAGCGAAATTCTGAGATTTGAAGGCCAAATCACATATCGTGATACTACATGAAATTGTATCGAAATATTGGTAAAAATGAATATATTTACGTAATATCAAACTACATGAAAAACGTGAAAAAGTCACTATTTAACCATATTTGAGGATTTTAACTTCAAATCATAGAGCGAGGTTTCGTATTATTTAGATCCAAGAAAAGACATATGACAATGTTGTTTCCAATACAAATGATAAAAATCAATGTGTTTTCATTAGAATTAACTAAAATGTTCCTGATTTTCCGTTTATATTACCGATGTAAGATGTACACGTAAAACCGCTCTAATCCGGCTGAAACGTCGATATATGCAATAAAAACCGAACTTCTCCCCTTTTCAATATCTTACTCAGTATTTTAACGAGAAAAAAATAGATGAATGAAAATGAAGTATTTAAGGTTATTATCTAATCAATTTTGTGTTTGCATCATTTTTATCGTATATATATGAATTAATACCCATGGACTGAAAATTCACAAAAACGTGGAAAACGGCAAAATATTGCCTAATTCGATGATATTTTATTTAAATCACATGAAGGAAAAGGGGATGATAAACGTCAAAATATTGCTAAATTCGATGATTTTTCGTACGAAACAAAATGCAAGAAAACTTGCTTCAAATGCAATATTATGCGAAATTCTGAGATTTGAAGGCCAAATCACATATCGTGATACTACATGAAATTGTATCGAAATATTCGTAAAAATGAATATATTTACGTAATATCAAACTACATGAAAAACGTGAAAAAAGTCACTATATAACCATATTTGAGGATTTTAACTTCAAATCATAGAGAGAGGTTTCGTATTATTTAGATCCAAGAAAAGACATATGACAATGTTGTTTCCAATACAAATGATAAAAATCAATGTGTTTTCATTAGAATTAACTAAAATGTTCCTGATTTTCCGTTTATATTACCGATGGAAGATGTACACGTAAAACCGCTCTATTCCGGCTGACACGTCGATATATGCAATAAAAACAGAACTTCTCCCCTCTTCAATATCTTACTCAGTATTTTAACGAGAAACAAATAATTGATTGAAAATGAAGTATTTTAGGTTATTATCTAATCAATTATGTGTTTGCATCAATTTTATCGTATATATAATGAATTGTTACCCATAGACTGAAAATTCACAAAAACGTGGAAAAACGGCAAAATATTGCCTAATTCGATGATATTTTGTTTAAATCAAATAAAGGAAAAGGGGATGATAAACGTCAACCTATTGCTAAATTCGATGATTTTTCGTACGAAACAAAATGCAAGAAACTTGCTTAAAATGCAATATTATGCGAAATTCTGAGATTTGAAGGCCAAATCACATATCGTGATACTACATGAAATAGTGTCGAAATATTGGTAAAAATGAATATATTTGCGTAATATCAAACTGCATGATTAACGTGAAAAAGTCACTATTTTACCATATATGAGGATTTTACCTTCAAATCATAGAGCGAGGTTTCGTATTATTTAGTTCCAAGAAAAGACATATGACAATGTTGTTTCCAATACAAATGATAAAAAAGAATGTGTTTTCATTAGAATTAACTATAATGTTCTTGATTTTCCGTTTATAATAACGAGGGAAGATGTACACGTAAAACCGCTCTAGTCCGGCTGAAACGTCGATATATGCAATAAAAACCGAACTTCTCCCCTTTTCAATATCTTACTCAGTATTTTAACGAGAAACAAATAGATGATTGAAATGAAGTATTTAAGGTTATTATCTAATCAATTATGTGTTTGCATCATTTTTATCGTATATATATGAAGTAATTCCCATGGACTGAAAATTCACAAAAACGTGGAAAACGGCAAAATATTGCCTAATTCGATGATATTTTATTTAAATCACATTAAGGCAAAGGTGATGATAAACGTCAAAATATTCGTAAATTCGATGATTTTTCGTACGAAACAAAATGCAAGAAAACTTGCTTAAAATGCAATATTATGCGAAATTCTGAGATATGAAGGCCAAATCACATACCGTGATACTACATGAAATAGTATCGAAATATTGGTAAAAATGAATATATTTGCGTAATATCAAACTACATGATTAACGTGAAAAAGTCACTATTTTACCATATTTGAGGATTTTACCTTCAAATCATAGAGCGAGGTTTCGTATAATTTAGATCCAAGAAAAGACATGACAATGTTGTTTCGAATACAAATGATAAAAATCAATGTGTTTTCATTAGAATTAACTAAAATGTTCCTGATTTTCCGTTTATATTACCGATGGAAGATGTACACGTAAAACCGCTCTAATCCGGCTGAAACGTCGATATATGCAATAAAACCCGAACTTCTCCCCTTTTCAATATCTTACTCAGTATTTTAACGAGAAACAAATAGTTGATTGAAAATGAAGTATTTAAGGTTATTATCTAATCAATTATGTGTTTGCATCATTTTTATCGTATATATATCAATTAATACCCATGGACTGCAAATTCACAAAAACGTGGAAAACGGCAAAATATTGCCTAATTCGATGATATTTTATTTAAATCACATGAAGGAAAAGGGGATGATAAACTTCAAAATATTGCTAAATTCGATGATTTTTCGTACGAAACAAAATGCAAGAAAACTTGCTTAAAATGCAATATTATGCGAAATTCTGAGATTTGAAGGCCAAATCACATATCGTGATACTACATGAAATTGTATCGAAATATTGGTAAAAATGAATATATTTACGTAATATCAAACTACATGAAAAACGTGAAAAAAGTCACTATATAACCATATTTGAGGATTTTAACTTCAAATCATAGAGCGAGGTTTCGTATTATTTAGATCCAAAAAAAGACATATGACAATGCTGTTTCCAATACAAATGATAAAAAACAATGTGTTTTCATTAGAATTAACTAAAATGTTCCTGATTTTCCGTTTATATTACCGATGGAAGATGTACTTGTAAAACCGCTCTATTCCGGCTGAAACGTCGATATATGCAATAAAAACAGAACTTCTCCCCTTTTCAATATCTTACTCAGTATTTTAACGAGAAACAAATAGGTGATTGAAAATGAAGTATTTAGGGTTATTATCTAATCAATTATGTATTTGTATCATTTTTATCGTATATATATTGAATTAATACCCATAGAATGAAAACTCACAAAAACGTGGAAAAACGGCAAAATATTGCCTAATTCGATGATATTTTGTTTAAATCAAATAAAGGGAAGGGGATGATAAACGTCAAAATATTGCTAAATTCGATGATTTTTCGTACGAAACAAAATGCAAGAAAACTTGCTAAATATGCAATATTATGCGAAATTCTGTGATTTAATGGCCAAATCACATATCGTGATACTACATGAAATAGTATCGAAATATTGGTAAAAATGAATATATATGCAAAATATCAAACTACATGATTAACGTGAAAAAGTCACTATTTTACAATATTTGAGGATTTTACCTTCAAATCATAGAGCGAGGTTTCGTATTATTTAGTTCCAGGAAAAGACATATGACAATGTTGTTTCCAATACAAATGATAAAAAACAATGTGTTTTCATTAGAATTACCTATAATGTTCTTGATTTTCCGTTTATATTAACGAGGGAAGATGTACACGTAAAACCGCTCTAATCCGGCTGAAACGTCGATATATGCAATAAAAACCGAACTTCTCCCCTTTTCAATATCTTACTCAGTATTTTAACGAGAAACAAATAGATGATTGAAAATGAAGTATTTAGGGTTATTATCTAATCAATTATGTGTTTGCAACCTTATTTATCGTATATATATGAAGTAATACCCATAGACTGAAAATTCACAAAAACGTGGAAAACGGCAAAATATTGCCTAATTCGATGATATTTTGTTTAAATCACATGAAGGAAAAGGGGATGATAAACGTCAAAATATTGCTAAATTCGATGATTTTTCGTACGAAACAAAATGCAAGAAAACTTGCTTAAAATGCAATATTAAGCGAAATTCTGAGATTTGAAGGCCAAATCACATATCGTGATACTACATGAAATTGTATCGAAATATTGGTAAAAATGAATATATTTACGTAATATCAAACTACATGAAAAACGTGAAAAAGTCACTATTTAACCATATTTGAGGATTTTAACTTCAAATCATAGAGCGAGGTTTCGTATTATTTAGATCCAAGAAAAGACATATGACAATGTTGTTTCCAATACAAATGATAAAAATCAATGTGTTTTCATTAGAATTAACTAAAATGTTCCTGATTTTCCGTTTATATTACCGATGTAAGATGTACACGTAAAACCGCTCTAATCCGGCTGAAACGTCGATATATGCAATAAAAACCGAACTTCTCCCCTTTTCAATATCTTACTCAGTATTTTAACGAGAAAAAAATAGATGAATGAAAATGAAGTATTTAAGGTTATTATCTAATCAATTTTGTGTTTGCATCATTTTTATTGTATATATATGAATTAATACCCATGGACTGAAAATTCACAAAAACGTGGAAAACGGCAAAATATTGCCTAATTCGATGATATTTTATTTAAATCACATGAAGGAAAAGGGGATGATAAACGTCAAAATATTGCTAAATTCGATGATTTTTCGTACGAAACAAAATGCAAGAAAACTTGCTTCAAATGCAATATTATGCGAAATTCTGAGATTTGAAGGCCAAATCACATATCGTGATACTACATGAAATTGTATCGAAATATTGGTAAAAATGAATATATTTACGTAATATCAAACTACATGAAAAACGTGAAAAAAGTCACTATATAACCATATTTGAGGATTTTAACTTCAAATCATAGAGAGAGGTTTCGTATTATTTAGATCCAAGAAAAGACATATGACAATGTTGTTTCCAATACAAATGATAAAAATCAATGTGTTTTCATTAGAATTAACTAAAATGTTCCTGATTTTCCGTTTATATTACCGATGGAAGATGTACACGTAAAACCGCTCTATTCCGGCTGACACGTCGATATATGCAATAAAAACAGAACTTCTCCCCTCTTCAATATCTTACTCAGTATTTTAACGAGAAACAAATAATTGATTGAAAATGAAGTATTTTAGGTTATTATCTAATCAATTATGTGTTTGCATCAATTTTATCGTATATATAATGAATTGTTACCCATAGACTGAAAATTCACAAAAACGTGGAAAAACGGCAAAATATTGCCTAATTCGATGATATTTTGTTTAAATCAAATAAAGGAAAAGGGGATGATAAACGTCAACCTATTGCTAAATTCGATGATTTTTCGTACGAAACAAAATGCAAGAAACTTGCTTAAAATGCAATATTATGCGAAATTCTGAGATTTGAAGGCCAAATCACATATCGTGATACTACATGAAATAGTGTCGAAATATTGGTAAAAATGAATATATTTGCGTAATATCAAACTGCATGATTAACGTGAAAAAGTCACTATTTTACCATATATGAGGATTTTACCTTCAAATCATAGAGCGAGGTTTCGTATTATTTAGTTCCAAGAAAAGACATATGACAATGTTGTTTCCAATACAAATGATAAAAAAGAATGTGTTTTCATTAGAATTAACTATAATGTTCTTGATTTTCCGTTTATAATAACGAGGGAAGATGTACACGTAAAACCGCTCTAGTCCGGCTGAAACGTCGATATATGCAATAAAAACCGAACTTCTCCCCTTTTCAATATCTTACTCAGTATTTTAACGAGAAACAAATAGATGATTGAAATGAAGTATTTAAGGTTATTATCTAATCAATTATGTGTTTGCATCATTTTTATCGTATATATATGAAGTAATTCCCATGGACTGAAAATTCACAAAAACGTGGAAAACGGCAAAATATTGCCTAATTCGATGATATTTTATTTAAATCACATTAAGGCAAAGGTGATGATAAACGTCAAAATATTCGTAAATTCGATGATTTTTCGTACGAAACAAAATGCAAGAAAACTTGCTTAAAATGCAATATTATGCGAAATTCTGAGATATGAAGGCCAAATCACATACCGTGATACTACATGAAATAGTATCGAAATATTGGTAAAAATGAATATATTTGCGTAATATCAAACTACATGATTAACGTGAAAAAGTCACTATTTTACCATATTTGAGGATTTTACCTTCAAATCATAGAGCGAGGTTTCGTATAATTTAGATCCAAGAAAAGACATGACAATGTTGTTTCGAATACAAATGATAAAAATCAATGTGTTTTCATTAGAATTAACTAAAATGTTCCTGATTTTCCGTTTATATTACCGATGGAAGATGTACACGTAAAACCGCTCTAATCCGGCTGAAACGTCGATATATGCAATAAAACCCGAACTTCTCCCCTTTTCAATATCTTACTCAGTATTTTAACGAGAAACAAATAGTTGATTGAAAATGAAGTATTTAAGGTTATTATCTAATCAATTATGTGTTTGCATCATTTTTATCGTATATATATCAATTAATACCCATGGACTGAAAATTCACAAAAACGTGGAAAACGGCAAAATATTGCCTAATTCGATCATATTTTATTTAAATCACATGAAGGAAAAGGGGATGATAAACGTCAAAATATTGTTAAATTCGATGATTTTTCGTACGAAACAAAATGCAAGAAAACTTGCTTAAAATGCAATATTATGCGAAATTCTGATATATGAAGGCCAAATCACATATTGTGATACTACATGAAATAGTATCGAAATATTGGTAAAAATGAATATATTTACGTAATATCAAACTACATGAAAAACGTGAAAAAAGTCACTATTTTACCATATTTGAGGATTTTACTTTCAAATCATAGAGCGAGGTTTCGAATTATTTAGTTCCATGAAAAGACATATGACAATGTTGTTTCCAATACAAATGATAAAAAACAATGTGTTTTCATTAGAATTAACTATAATGTTCTTGATTTTCCGTTTATATTAACGAGGGAAGATGTACACGTAAAACCGCTCTAATCCGGCTGAAACGTCGATATATGCAATAAAATCCGAACTTCTCCCCTTTTCAATATCTTACTCAGTATTTCAACAAGAAACAAATAGATGTGTCAATTATGTGTTTGCATCATTTTCATCGTATATATATGAAGTAATACCCATGGACTGAAAATTCATAAAAACGTGGAAAACTGCAAAATATTGCCTAATTCGATGATATTTTGTTTAAATCACATGAAGGAAAAGGGGATGATAAACGTCAAAATATTAGTAAATTCGATGATTTTTCGTACGAAACAAAATGCAAGAAAACTTGCTTAAAATGCAATATTATGCGAAATTCTGTGATTTGAAGGCCAAATCACATACCGTGATACTACATGAAATAGTATCGAAATATTGGTAAAAATGAATATATTTGCGTAATATCAAACTACATGATTAACGTGAAAAAGTCACTATTTTACCATATTTGAGGATTTTACCTTCAAATCATAGAGCGAGGTTTCGTATAATTTAGTTCCAGGAAAAGACATATGACAATATTGTTTCCAATACAAATGATAAAAAACAATGTGTTTTCATCAGAATTACCTATAATGTTCTTGATTTTCCGTTTATATTAACGAGGGAAGATGTACGCGTAAAACCGCTCTAATCCGGCTGAAACGTCGATATATGCAATAAAAACCGAACTTCTCCCCTTTTCAATATCTTACTCAGTATTTTAACGAGAAACAAATAGATGATTGAAAATGAAGTATTTAAGGTTATTATCTAATTAATTATGTGTTTGCATCATTTTTATCGTATATATATGAAGTAATACCCATGGACTGAAAATTCACAAAAACGTGGAAAACGGCAAAATATTGCCTAATTCGATGATATTTTGTTTAAATTACATGAAGGAAAAGAAGATGATAAACGTCAAAATATTGCTAAATTCGATGATTTTTCGTACGAAACAAAATGCAAGAAAACTTGCTTAAAATGCAATATTATGCGAAATTCTGAGATTTGAAGGCCAAATCACATATCGTGATACTACATGAAATAGTATCGAAATATTGGCAAAAATGAATATATTTACGTAATATCAAACTACATGAAAAACGTGAAAAGGTAACTATTTAACCATATTTGAGGATTTTAACTTCAAATCATAGAGCGAGGTTTCGTATTATTTAGATCCAAAAAAAGACATATGACAATGTTGTTTCCAATACAAATGATAAAAATCAATGTGTTTTCATTAGAATTAACTAAAATGTTCCTGATTTTCCGTTTATATTACCGATGGAAGATGTACACGTAACACTGCTCTCTTCCGGCTAAAATGTCGATATATGCAATAAAAACAGAACTTCCCCGCTTTTTAATATCTTACTCTGTATTTTAACGAGAAACAAATAGTTGATTGAAAATGAAGTATTTAAGGTTATTATCTAATCAATTATGTGTTTGTATCATTTTTATCGTATATATAATGAATTAATACCCATCGAATGAAAATTCACAAAAACGTGGAAAAACGGCAAAATATTGCCTAATTCGATGATATTTTGTTTACATCAAATAAAAGAAAAGGGGATGATAAACGTCAAAATATTGCTAAATTTGATGATTTTTCGTACGAAACAAAATGCAAGAAAACTTGCTTAAAATGCAATATTATGCGAAATTCTGAGATTTGAAGGCCAAATCACATATCGTGATACTACATGAAATAGTATCGAAATATTGGTAAAAATGAATATATTTGCGTAATATCAAACTACATGATTAACGTGAAAAAGTCACTATTTTACCATATTTGAGGATTTTATCTTCAAATCATAGAGCGAGGTTTCGTATTATTTAATTCCAAGAAAAGACATGACAATGTTGTTTCCAATACAAATGATAAAAAAGAATATGTTTTCATTAGAATTAACTATAATGTTCTTGATTTTCCGTTTATAATAACGAGGGAAGATGTACACGTAAAACTGCTCTATTCCGGCTAAAATGTCGATATATGCAATAAAAACAGAACTTCCCCCCTTTTCAAAATCTTACTCTGTATTTTAACGAGAAACAAATAGTTGATTGAAAATGAAGTATTTAAGGTTATTATCTAATCAATTATGTGTTTGTATCATTTTTATCGTATATATATGAAGTAATACCCATGGACTGAAAATTCACAAAAACGTGGAAAACGGCAAAATATTGACTAATTCGATGATATTTTGTTTAAATCACATGAAGGAAAAGGAGATGATAAACGTCAAAATATTGCTAAATTCGATGATTTTTCGTACGAAACAAAATGCATGAAAACTTGCTTAAAATGCAATATTATGCGAAATTCTGAGATTTGAAGGCCAAATCACATATCGTGATACTACATGAAATAGTATCGAAATATTGGTAAAAATGAATATATTTACGTAATATCAAACTACATGAAAAACGTGAAAAAGTCACTATTTAACCATATTTGAGGATTTTAACTTCAAATCATAGAGCGAGGTTTCGTATTATTTAGATCCAAAAAAAGACATATGACAATGTTGTTTCCAATACAAATGATAAAAATCAATGTGTTTTCATTAGAATTAACTAAAATGTTCCTGATTTTCCGTTTATATTACCGATGGAAGATGTACACGTAACACTGCTCTCTTCCGGCTAAAATGTCGATATATGCAATAAAAACAGAACTTCCCCCCTTTTCAATATCTTACTCTGTATTTTAACGAGAAACAAATAGTTGATTGAAAATGAAGTATTTAAGGTTATTATCTAATCAATTATGTGTTTGTATCATTTTTATCGTATATATAATGAATTAATACCCATAGAATGAAAATTCACAAAAACGTGGAAAAACGGCAAAATATTGCCTAATTCGATGATATTTTGTTTACATCAAATAAAAGAAAAGGGGATGATAAACGTCAAAATATTGCTAAATTTGATGATTTTTCGTACGAAACAATATGCAAGAAAACTTGCTTAAAATGCAATATTATGCGAAATTCTGAGATTTGAAGGCCAAATCACATATCGTGATACTACATGAAATAGTATCGAAATATTGGTAAAAATGAATATATTTGCGTAATATCAAACTACATGATTAACGTGAAAAAGTCACTATTTTACCATATTTGAGGATTTTATCTTCAAATCATAGAGCGAGGTTTCGTATTATTTAATTCCAAGAAAAGACATGACAATGTTGTTTCCAATACAAATGATAAAAAAGAATATGTTTTCATTAGAATTAACTATAATGTTCTTGATTTTCCGTTTATAATAACGAGGGAAGATGTACACGTAAAACCGCTCTAGTCCGGCTGAAACGTCGATATATGCAATAAAAACCGAACTTCTCCCCTTTTCAATATCTTACTCAGTATTTTAACGAGAAACAAATAGATGATTGAAAATGAAGTATTTAAGGTTATTATCTAATCAATTATGTGTTTGCATCATTTTTATCGTATATATATGAAGTAATACCCATGGACTGAAAATTCACAAAAACGTGGAAAACGGCAAAATATTGCCTAATTCGATGATATTTTATTTAAATCACATGAAGGAAAAGGGGATGATAAACGTCAAAATATTAGTAAATTCGATGATTTTTCGTACGAAACAAAATGCAAGAAAACTTGCTTAAAATGCAATATTATGCGAAATTCTGTGATTTGAAGGCCAAATCACATACCGTGATACTACATGAAATAGTATCGAAATATTGGTAAAAATGAATATATTTGCGTAATATCAAACTACATGATTAACGTGAAAAAGTCACTATTTTACCATATTTGAGGATTTTACCTTCAAATCATAGAGCGAGGTTTCGTATAATTTAGTTCCAGGAAAAGACATATGACAATATTGTTTCCAATACAAATGATAAAAAACAATGTGTTTTCATCAGAATTACCTATAATGTTCTTGATTTTCCGTTTATATTAACGAGGGAAGATGTACGCGTAAAACCGCTCTAATCCGGCTGAAACGTCGATATATGCAATAAAAACCGAACTTCTCCCCTTTTCAATATCTTACTCAGTATTTTAACGAGAAACAAATAGATGATTGAAAATGAAGTATTTAAGGTTATTATCTAATTAATTATGTGTTTGCATCATTTTTATCGTATATATATATATGAAGTAATACCCATGGACTGAAAATTCACAAAAACGTGGAAAACGGCAAAATATTGCCTAATTCGATGATATTTTGTTTAAATCACATGAAGGAAAAGGAGATGATAAACGTCAAAATATTGGTAAATTCGATGATTTTTCGTACGAAACAAAATGCAAGAAAACTTGCTTAAAATGCAATATTATGCGAAATTCTGAGATTTGAAGGCCAAATCACATATCGTGATACTACATGAAATAGTATCGAAATACTGGCAAAAATGAATATATTTACGTAATATCAAACTACATGAAAACCGTGAAAAGGTAACTATTTAACCATATTTGAGGATTTAACTTCAAATCATAGAGCGAGGTTTCGTATTATTTAGATCCAAAAAAGGCATATGACAATGTTGTTTCCAATACAAATGATAAAAATCAATGTGTTTTCATTAGAATTAACTAAAATGTTCCTGATTTTCCGTTTATATTACCGATGGAAGATGTACACGTAAAACCGCTCTATTCCGGCTGAAACGTCGATATATGCAATGAAAACAGAACTCCCCTTTTCAATATCTTACTCAGTATTTTAACGAGAAACAAATAGTTGATTGAAAATGAAGTATTTAGGGTTATTATCTAATCAATTATGTGTTTGTATCTTTTTATCGTATATATATTGAATTAATACCCATAGAATGAAAATTCACAAAAACGTGGAAAAACGGCAAAATATTGCCTAATTCGATGATATTTTGTTTAAATCAAATAAAGGAAAGGGGATGATAAACGTCAAAATATTGCTAAATTCGATGATTTTTCGTACGAAACAAAATGCAAGAAAACTTGCTTAAAATTCAATATTATGCGAAATTCTGAGATTTAAAGGCCAAATCACATATCGTGATACTACATGAAATAGAATCGAAATATTGGTAAAAATGAATATATTTGCGTAATATCAAACTACATGATTAACGTGAAAAAGTCACTATTTTACCATATTTGAGGATTTTACCTTCAAATCATGGAGCGAGGTTTCGTATTATTTAGTTCCAGGAAAAGACATATGACAATGTTGTTTCCAATACAAATGATAAAAAAACAATGTATTTTCATTAGAATTACCTATAATGTTCTTGATTTTCCGTTTATATTAACGAGGGAAGATGTACACGTAAAACCGCTCTAATCCGGCTGAAACGTCGATATATGCAATAAAAACCGAACTTCTCCCCTTTTCAATATCTTACTCAGTATTTTAACGAGAAAAAAATAGATGATTGAAAATGAAGTATTTAAGGTTATTATCTAATCAATTATGTGTTTGCATCATTTTTATCGTATATATATGAATTAATACCAATTGACTGAAAATTCACAAAAACGTGGAAAACTGCAAAATATTGCCTAATTCGATGATACTTTGTTTAAATCACATGAAGGAAAAGGGGATGATAAACGTCAAAATATTGCTAAATTCGATGATTTTTCGTACGAAACAAAATGCAAGAAAACTTGCTTAAAATGCAATATTATGCGAAATTCTGAGATTTGAAGGCCAAATCACATATCGTGATACTACATAAAATAGTATCGAAATATTGGTAAAAATGAATATATTTACGTAATATCAAACTACATGAAAAACGTGAAAAAAGTCACTATTTAACCATATTTGAGGATTTTAACTTCAAATCATAGAGCGAGGTTTCGTATTATTTAGATCCAAGAAAAGACATATGACAATGTTGTTTCCAATACAAATGATAAAAATCAATGTGTTTTCATTAGAATTAACTAAAATGTTCCTGATTTTCCGTTTATATTACCGATGTAAGATGTACACGTAAAACCGCTCTAATCCGGCTGAAACGTCGATATATGCAATAAAAACCGAACTTCTCCCCTTTTCAATATCTTACTCAGTATTTTAACGAGAAAAAAATATATGAATGAAAATGAAGTATTTAAGGTTATTATCTAATCAATTATGTGTTTGCATCATTTTTATCGTATATATATGAATTAATACCCATGGACTGCAAATTCACAAAAACGTGGAAAACGGCAAAATATTGCCTAATTCGATGATATTTTATTTAAATCACATGAAGGAAAAGGGATGATAAACTTCAAAATATTGCTAAATTCGATGATTTTTCGTACGAAACAAAATGCAAGAAAACTTGCTTAAAATGCAATATTATGCGAAATTCTGAGATTTGAAGGCCAAATCACATATCGTGATACTACATGAAATTGTATCGAAATATTGGTAAAAATGAATATATTTACGTAATATCAAACTACATGAAAAACGTGAAAAAAGTCACTATATAACCATATTTGAGGATTTTAACTTCAAATCATAGAGCGAGGTTTCGTATTATTTAGATCCAAAAAAAGACATATGACAATGCTGTTTCCAATACAAATGATAAAAAACAATGTGTTTTCATTAGAATTAACTAAAATGTTCCTGATTTTCCGTTTATATTACCGATGGAAGATGTACTTGTAAAACCGCTCTATTCCGGCTGAAACGTCGATATATGCAATAAAAACAGAACTTCTCCCCTTTTCAATATCTTACTCAGTATTTTAACGAGAAACAAATAGTTGATTGAAAATGAAGTATTTAGGGTTATTATCTAATCAATTATGTATTTGTATCATTTTTATCGTATATATATTGAATTAATACCCATAGAATGAAAACTCACAAAAACGTGGAAAAACGGCAAAATATTGCCTAATTCGATGATATTTTGTTTAAATCAAATAAAGGGAAGGGGATGATAAACGTCAAAATATTGCTAAATTCGATGATTTTTCGTACGAAACAAAATGCAAGAAAACTTGCTAAATATGCAATATTATGCGAAATTCTGTGATTTAATGGCCAAATCACATATCGTGATACTACATGAAATAGTATCGAAATATTGGTAAAAATGAATATATATGCGTAATATCAAACTACATGATTAACGTGAAAAAGTCACTATTTTACAATATTTGAGGATTTTACCTTCAAATCATAGAGCGAGGTTTCGTATTATTTAGTTCCAGGAAAAGACATATGACAATGTTGTTTCCAATACAAATGATAAAAAACAATGTGTTTTCATTAGAATTACCTATAATGTTCTTGATTTTCCGTTTATATTAACGAGGGAAGATGTACACGTAAAACCGCTCTAATCCGGCTGAAACGTCGATATATGCAATAAAAACCGAACTTCTCCCCTTTTCAATATCTTACTCAGTATTTTAACGAGAAACAAATAGATGATTGAAAATGAAGTATTTAAGGTTATTATCTAATCAATTATGTGTTTGCAACCTTATTTATCGTATATATATGAAGTAATACCCATAGACTGAAAATTCACAAAAACGTGGAAAACGGCAAAATATTGCCTAATTCGATGATATTTTGTTTAAATCACATGAAGGAAAAGGGGATGATAAACGTCAAAATATTGCTAAATTCGATGATTTTTCGTACGAAACAAAATGCAAGAAAACTTGCTTCAAATGCAATATTATGCGAAATTCTGAGATTTGAAGGCCAAATCACATATCGTGATACTACATGAAATTGTATCGAAATATTGGTAAAAATGAATATATTTACGTAATATCAAACTACATGAAAAACGTGAAAAAGTCACTATTTAACCATATTTGAGGATTTTAACTTCAAATCATAGAGCGAGGTTTCGTATTATTTAGATCCAAGAAAAGACATATGACAATGTTGTTTCCAATACAAATGATAAAAATCAATGTGTTTTCATTAGAATTAACTAAAATGTTCCTGATTTTCCGTTTATATTACCGATGTAAGATGTACACGTAAAACCGCTCTAATCCGGCTGAAACGTCGATATATGCAATAAAAACCGAACTTCTCCCCTTTTCAATATCTTACTCAGTATTTTAACGAGAAAAAAATAGATGAATGAAAATGAAGTATTTAAGGTTATTATCTAATCAATTTTGTGTTTGCATCATTTTTATCGTATATATATGAATTAATACCCATGGACTGAAAATTCACAAAAACGTGGAAAACGGCAAAATATTGCCTAATTCGATGATATTTTATTTAAATCACATGAAGGAAAAGGGGATGATAAACTTCAAAATATTGCTAAATTCGATGATTTTTCGTCCGAAACAAAATGCAAGAAAACTTGCTTCAAATGCAATATTATGCGAAATTCTGAGATTTGAAGGCCAAATCACATATCGTGATACTACATGAAATTGTATCGAAATATTGGTAAAAATGAATATATTTACGTAATATCAAACTACATGAAAAACGTGAAAAAAGTCACTATATAACCATATTTGAGGATTTTAACTTCAAATCATAGAGAGAGGTTTCGTATTATTTAGATCCAAGAAAAGACATATGACAATGTTGTTTCCAATACAAATGATAAAAATCAATGTGTTTTCATTAGAATTAACTAAAATGTTCCTGATTTTCCGTTTATATTACCGATGGAAGATGTACACGTAAAACCGCTCTATTCCGGCTGACACGTCGATATATGCAATAAAAACAGAACTTCTCCCCTCTTCAATATCTTACTCAGTATTTTAACGAGAAACAAATAATTGATTGAAAATGAAGTATTTTAGGTTATTATCTAATCAATTATGTGTTTGCATCAATTTTATCGTATATATAATGAATTGTTACCCACAGACTGAAAATTCACAAAAACGTGGAAAAACGGCAAAATATTGCCTAATTCGATGATATTTTGTTTAAATCAAATAAAGGAAAAGGGGATGATAAACGTCAACCTATTGCTAAATTCGATGATTTTTCGTACGAAACAAAATGCAAGAAACTTGCTTAAAATGCAATATTATGCGAAATTCTGAGATTTGAAGGCCAAATCACATATCGTGATACTACATGAAATAGTGTCGAAATATTGGTAAAAATGAATATATTTGCGTAATATCAAACTGCATGATTAACGTGAAAAAGTCACTATTTTACCATATATGAGGATTTTACCTTCAAATCATAGAGCGAGGTTTCGTATTATTTAGTTCCAAGAAAAGACATATGACAATGTTGTTTCCAATACAAATGATAAAAAAGAATGTGTTTTCATTAGAATTAACTATAATGTTCTTGATTTTCCGTTTATAATAACGAGGGAAGATGTACACGTAAAACCGCTCTAGTCCGGCTGAAACGTCGATATATGCAATAAAAACCGAACTTCTCCCCTTTTCAATATCTTACTCAGTATTTTAACGAGAAACAAATAGATGATTGAAATGAAGTATTTAAGGTTATTATCTAATCAATTATGTGTTTGCATCATTTTTATCGTATATATATGAAGTAATTCCCATGGACTGAAAATTCACAAAAACGTGGAAAACGGCAAAATATTGCCTAATTCGATGATATTTTATTTAAATCACATTAAGGCAAAGGGGATGATAAACGTCAAAATATTCGTAAATTCGATGATTTTTCGTACGAAACAAAATGCAAGAAAACTTGCTTAAAATGCAATATTATGCGAAATTCTGAGATATGAAGGCCAAATCACATACCGTGATACTACATGAAATAGTGTCGAAATATTGGTAAAAATGAATATATTTGCGTAATATCAAACTGCATGATTAACGTGAAAAAGTCACTATTTTACCATATATGAGGATTTTACCTTCAAATCATAGAGCGAGGTTTCGTATTATTTAGTTCCAAGAAAAGACATATGACAATGTTGTTTCCAATACAAATGATTAAAAAGAATGTGTTTTCATTAGAATTAACTATAATGTTCTTGATTTTCCGTTTATAATAACGAGGGAAGATGTACACGTAAAACCGCTCTAGTCCGGCTGAAACGTCGATATATGCAATAAAAACCGAACTTCTCCCCTTTTCAATATCTTACTCAGTATTTTAACGAGAAACAAATAGATGATTGAAATGAAGTATTTAAGGTTATTATCTAATCAATTATGTGTTTGCATCATTTTTATCGTATATATATGAAGTAATTCCCATGGACTGAAAATTCACAAAAACGTGGAAAACGGCAAAATATTGCCTAATTCGATGATATTTTATTTAAATCACATTAAGGCAAAGGGGATGATAAACGTCAAAATATTCGTAAATTCGATGATTTTTCGTACGAAACAAAATGCAAGAAAACTTGCTTAAAATGCAATATTATGCGAAATTCTGAGATATGAAGGCCAAATCACATACCGTGATACTACATGAAATAGTATCGAAATATTGGTAAAAATGAATATATTTGCGTAATATCAAACTACATGATTAACGTGAAAAAGTCACTATTTTACCATATTTGAGGATTTTACCTTCAAATCATAGAGCGAGGTTTCGTATAATTTAGATCCAAGAAAAGACATGACAATGTTGTTTCGAATACAAATGATAAAAATCAATGTGTTTTCATTAGAATTAACTAAAATGTTCCTGATTTTCCGTTTATATTACCGATGGAAGATGTACACGTAAAACCGCTCTAATCCGGCTGAAACGTCGATATATGCAATAAAACCCGAACTTCTCCCCTTTTCAATATCTTACTCAGTATTTTAACGAGAAACAAATAGTTGATTGAAAATGAAGTATTTAAGGTTATTATCTAATCAATTATGTGTTTGCATCATTTTTATCGTATATATATCAATTAATACCCATGGACTGAAAATTCACAAAAACGTGGAAAACGGCAAAATATTGCCTAATTCGATCATATTTTATTTAAATCACATGAAGGAAAAGGGGATGATAAACGTCAAAATATTGTTAAATTCGATGATTTTTCGTACGAAACAAAATGCAAGAAAACTTGCTTAAAATGCAATATTATGCGAAATTCTGATATATGAAGGCCAAATCACATATTGTGATACTACATGAAATAGTATCGAAATATTGGTAAAAATGAATATATTTACGTAATATCAAACTACATGAAAAACGTGAAAAAAGTCACTATTTTACCATATTTGAGGATTTTACTTTCAAATCATAGAGCGAGGTTTCGAATTATTTAGTTCCAAGAAAAGACATATGACAATGTTGTTTCCAATACAAATGATAAAAAACAATGTGTTTTCATTAGAATTAACTATAATGTTCTTGATTTTCCGTTTATATTAACGAGGGAAGATGTACACGTAAAACCGCTCTAATCCGGCTGAAACGTCGATATATGCAATAAAATCCGAACTTCTCCCCTTTTCAATATCTTACTCAGTATTTTAACAAGAAACAAATAGATGTGTCAATTATGTGTTTGCATCATTTTCATCGTATATATATGAAGTAATACCCATGGACTGAAAATTCATAAAAACGTGGAAAACTGCAAAATATTGCCTAATTCGATGATATTTTGTTTAAATCACATGAAGGAAAAGGGGATGATAAACGTCAAAATATTGCTAAATTCGATGATTTTTCGTACGAAACAAAATGCAAGAAAACTTGCTTAAAATGCAATATTATGCGAAATTCTGAGATTTGAAAGCCAAATCAAATATCGTGATACTACATGAAATAGTATCGAAATATTGGTAAAAATGAATATATTTACGTAATATCAAACTACATGAAAAACGTGAAAAAAGTCACTATTTAACCATATATGAGGATTTTAACTTCAAATCATAGAGCGAGGTTTCGTATTATTTAGATCCAAGAAAAGACATGACAATGTTGTTTCGAATACAAATGATAAAAATCAATGTGTTTTCATTAGAATTAACTAAAATGTTCCTGATTTTCCGTTTATATTACCGATGGAAGATGTACACGTAAAACCGCTCTAATCCGGCTGAAACGTCGATATATGCAATAAAACCCGAACTTCTCCCCTTTTCAATATCTTACTCAGTATTTTAACGAGAAACAAATAGTTGATTGAAAATGAAGTATTTAAGGTTATTATCTAATCAATTATGTGTTTGCATCATTTTTATCGTATATATATCAATTAATACCCATGGACTGAAAATTCACAAAAACGTGGAAAACGGCAAAATATTGCCTAATTCGATCATATTTTATTTAAATCACATGAAGGAAAAGGGGATGATAAACGTCAAAATATTGTTAAATTCGATGATTTTTCGTACGAAACAAAATGCAAGAAAACTTGCTTAAAATGCAATATTATGCGAAATTCTGATATATGAAGGCCAAATCACATATTGTGATACTACATGAAATAGTATCGAAATATTGGTAAAAATGAATATATTTACGTAATATCAAACTACATGAAAAACGTGAAAAAAGTCACTATTTTACCATATTTGAGGATTTTACTTTCAAATCATAGAGCGAGGTTTCGAATTATTTAGTTCCATGAAAAGACATATGACAATGTTGTTTCCAATACAAATGATAAAAAACAATGTGTTTTCATTAGAATTAACTATAATGTTCTTGATTTTCCGTTTATATTAACGAGGGAAGATGTACACGTAAAACCGCTCTAATCCGGCTGAAACGTCGATATATGCAATAAAATCCGAACTTCTCCCCTTTTCAATATCTTACTCAGTATTTTAACAAGAAACAAATAGATGTGTCAATTATGTGTTTGCATCATTTTCATCGTATATATATGAAGTAATACCCAAGGACTGAAAATTCATAAAAACGTGGAAAACTGCAAACTATTGCCTAATTCGATGATATTTTGTTTAAATCACATGAAGGAAAAGGGGATGATAAACGTCAAAATATTGCTAAATTCGATGATTTTTCGTACGAAACAAAATGCAAGAAAACTTGCTTAAAATGCAATATTATGCGAAATTCTGAGATTTGAAAGCCAAATCACATATCGTGATACTACATGAAATAGTATCGAAATATTGGTAAAAATGAATATATTTACGTAATATCAAACTACATGAAAAACGTGAAAAAAGTCACTATTTAACCATATATGAGGATTTTAACTTCAAATCATAGAGCGAGGTTTCGTATTATTTAGATCCAAGAAAAGACATATGACAATGTTGTTTCCAATACAAATGATAAAAATCAATGTGTTTTCATTAGAATTAACTCAAATGTTCCTGATTTTCCGTTTATATTACCGATGGAAGATGTACACGTAAAACCGCTCTATTCGGCTGAAACGTCGATATATGCAATAAAAACAGAACTTCTCCCCTTTTCAATATCTTACTCAGTATTTTAACGAGAAACAAATAGTTGATTGAAAATGAAGTATTTAAAGTTATTATCTAATCAATTATGTGTTTGCAACCTTATTTATCGTATATATATGAAGTAAAACCCATGGACTGAAAATTCACAAAAACGTTTTAAAACGGCAAAATACTGCCTAATTCGATGATATTTTATTTAAATCACATGAAGGAAAAGGGGATGATAAACGTCAAAATATTGCTAAATTCGATGATTTTTCGTACGAAACACAATCCAAGAAAACTTGCTTAAAATGCAATATTATGCGAAATTCTGAGATTTGAAGGCCAAATCACATATCGTGATACTACATGAAATAGTATCGAAATATTGGTAAAAATGAATATATTTACGTAATATCAAACTACATGAAAAACGTGAAAAAAGTCACTATTTAACCATATTTGAGGATTTTAACTTCAAATCATAGAGCGAGGTTTCGTATTACTTAGATCCAAGAAAAGACATATGACAATGTTGTTTCCAATACAAATGATAAAAATCAATGTGTTTTCATTAGAATTAACTAAAAGGTTCCTGATTTTCCGTTTATATTACCGATGGAAGACGTACACGCAAAACTGCTCTATTCCGGCTGAAACGTCGATATATGCAATAAAAACAGAACTTCTCCCCTTTTCAATATCTTACTCAGTATTTTAACGAGAAACAAATAGTTGATTGAAAATGAAGTATTTAAGGTTATTATCTAATCAATTATGTGTTTGTATCATTTTTATCGTATATATAATTAATTAATACCCATAGAATGAAAATTCACAAAAACGTGGAAAAACGGCAAAATATTGCCTAATTCGATGATATTTTGTTTACATCAAATAAAGGAAAAGGGGATGATAAACGTCAAAATATTGCTAAATTTGATGATTTCTCGTACGAAACAAAATGCAAGAAAACTTGCTTAAAATGCAATATTATGCGAAATTCTGAGATTTGAAGGCCAAATCACATATCGTGATACTACATGAAATAGTATCGAAATATTGGTAAAAATGAATATATTTGCGTAATATCAAACTACATGATTAACGTGAAAAAGTCACTATTTTACCATATTTGAGGATTTTACCTTCAAATCATAGAGCGAGGTTTCGTATAATTTAGTTCCAGGAAAAGACATATGACAATATTGTTTCCAATACAAATGATAAAAAACAATGTGTTTTCATCAGAATTACCTATAATGTTCTTGATTTTCCGTTTATATTAACGAGGGAAGATGTACACGTAAAACCGCTCTAATCCCGCTGAAACGTCGATATATGCAATAAAAACCGAACTTCTCCCCTTTTCAATATCTTACTCAGTATTATAACGAGAAACAAATAGATGATTGAAAATGAAGTATTTAAGGTTATTATCTAATCAATTATGTGTTTGCATCATTTTTATCGTATATATATGAAGTAATACCCATGGACTGAAAATTCACAAAAACGTGGAAAAACGGCAAAATATTGCCTAATTCGATGATATTTTGTTTAAATCATATGAAGGAAAAGGAGATGATAAACGTCAAAATATTGCTGAATTCGATGATTTTTCGTACGAAACAAAATGCAAGAAAACTTGCTTAAAATGCAATATTATGCGAAATTCTGAGATTTGAAGGCCAAATCACATATCGTGATACTACATGAAATAGTATCGAAATATTGGTAAAAAAGAATATATTTACGTAATATCAAACTACATGAAAAACGAGAAAAAAGTCACTATTTTACCATATTTGAGGATTTTACTTTCAAATCATAGAGCGAGGTTTCGAATTATTTAGTTCCAAGAAAAGACATATGACAATGTTGTTTCCAATACAAATGATAAAAAACAATGTGTTTTCATTAGAATTAACTATAATGTTCTTGATTTTCCGTTTATATTAACGAGGGAAGATGTACACGTAAAACCGCTCTAATCCGGCTGAAACGCCGATATATGCAATAAAAACCGAACTTCTCCCCTTTTCAATATCTTACTCAGTATTTTAACGAAAAACAAATAGATGATTGAAAATGAAGTATTTAAGGTTATTATCTAATCAATTATATGTTTGCATCATTTTTATCGTATATATATGAAGTAATACCCATGGACTGAAAATTCACAAAAACGTGGAAAACGGCAAAATATTGCCTAATTCGATGATATTTTGTTTAAACCACATGAAGGAAAAGGAGATGATAAACGTCAAAATATTGCTATATTCGATCATTTTTCGTACGAAACAAAATGCAAGAAAACTTGCTTAAAATGCAATATTATGCGAAATTCTGAGATTTGAAGGCCAAATCACATATCGTGATACTACATGAAATAGTATCGAAATATTGGTAAAAATGAATATATTTGCGTAATATCAAACTTCATGATTAACGTGAAAAAGTCACTATTTTACCATATTTGAGGTTTTACCTTCAAATCATAGAGCGAGGTTTCGTATTATTTAATTCCAAGAAAAGACATATGACAATGTTGTTTCCAATACAAATGATAAAAAACAATGTGTTTTCATTAGAATTAACTATAATGTTCTTGATTTTCCGTTTATATTAACGAGGGAAGATGTACACGTAAAACCGCTCTAATCCGGCTGAAACGTCGATATATGCAATAAAAACCGAACTTCTCCCCTTTTCAATATCTTACTCAGTATTTTAACGAGAAACAAATAGATGATTGAAAATGAAGTATTTAAGGTTATTATCTAATCAATTATGTGTTTGCATCATTTTTATCGTATATATATATGAAATAATACCCATGGACTGAAAATTCACAAAAACGTGGAAAACAGCAAAATATTGCCTAATTCGATGATATTTTGTTTAAATCACATGAAGGAAAAGGGGATGATAAACGTCAAAATATTGCTAAATTCGATGATTTTTCGTACGAAACAAAATGCAAGAAAACTTGCTTAAAATGCAATTTTATGCGAAATTCTGAGATTTGAAGGCCAAATCACATATCGTGATACTACATAAAATAGTATCGAAATATTGGTAAAAATGAATATATTTACGTAATATCAAACTACATGAAAAACGTGAAAAAGTCACAATTTAACCATATTTGAGGATTTTAACTTCAAATCATAGAGCGAGGTTTCGTATTATTTAGATCCAAGAAAAGACATATGACAATGTTGTATCCAATACAAATGATAAAAATCAATGTGTTTTCATTAGAATTAACTAAAATGTTCCTGATTTTCCGTTTATATTACCGATGTAAGATGTACACGTAAAACCGCTCTAATCCGGCTGAAACGTCGATATATGCAATAAAAACCGAACTTCTCCCCTTTTCAATATCTTACTCAGTATTTTAACGAGAAAAAAATAGATGAATGAAAATGAAGTATTTACGGTTATTATCTAATCAATTTTGTGTTTGCATCATTTTTATCGTATATATATGAATTAATACCCATGGACTGAAAATTCACAAAAACGTGGAAAACGGCAAAATATTGCCTAATTCGATGATATTTTATTTAAATCACATGAAGGAAAAGGGGATGATAAACTTCAAAATATTGCTAAATTCGATGATTTTTCGTACGAAACAAAATGCAAGAAAACTTCTTTCAAATGCAATATTATGCGAAATTCTGAGATTTGAAGGCCAAATCACATATCGTGATACTACATGAAATTGTATCGAAATATTGGTAAAAATGAATATATTTACGTAATATCAAACTACATGAAAAACGTGAAAAAAGTCACTATATAACCATATTTGAGGATTTTAACTTCAAATCATAGAGCGAGGTTTCGTATTATTTAGATCCAAAAAAAGACATATGACAATGCTGTTTCCAATACAAATGATAAAAAACAATGTGTTTTCATTAGAATTAACTAAAATGTTCCTGATGTTCCGTTTATATTACCGATGGAAGATGTACACGTAAAACCGCTCTATTCCGGCTGACACGTCGATATATGCAATTAAAACAGAACTTCTCCCCTCTTCAATATCTTACTCGGTATTTTAACGAGAAACAAATAATTGATTGAAAATGAAGTATTTTAGGTTATTATCTAATCAATTATGTGTTTGCATCAATTTTATCGTATATATAATGAATTGTTACCCATAGACTGAAAATTCACAAAAACGTGGAAAAACGGCAAAATATTGCCTAATTCGATGATATTTTGTTTAAATCAAATAAAGGAAAAGGGGATGATAAACGTCAACCTATTGCTAAATTCGATGATTTTTCGTACGAAACAAAATGCAAGAAACTTGCTTAAAATGCAATATTATGCGAAATTCTGAGATTTGAAGGCCAAATCACATATCGTGATACTACATGAAATAGTGTCGAAATATTGGTAAAAATGAATATATTTGCGTAATATCAAACTGCATGATTAACGTGAAAAAGTCACTATTTTACCATATATGAGGATTTTACCTTCAAATCATAGAGCGAGGTTTCGTATTATTTAGTTCCAAGAAAAGACATATGACAATGTTGTTTCCAATACAAATGATAAAAAAGAATGTGTTTTCATTAGAATTAACTATAATGTTCTTGATTTTCCGTTTATAATAACGAGGGAAGATGTACACGTAAAACCGCTCTAGTCCGGCTGAAACGTCGATATATGCAATAAAAACCGAACTTCTCCCCTTTTCAATACCTTACTCAGTATTTTAACGAGAAACAAATAGATGATTGAAATGAAGTATTTAAGGTTATTATCTAATCAATTATGTGTTTGCATCATTTTTATCGTATATATATGAAGTAATTCCCATGGACTGAAAATTCACAAAAACGTGGAAAACGGCAAAATATTGCCTAATTCGATGATATTTTATTTAAATCACATGAAGGCAAAGGGGATGATAAACGTCAAAATATTCGTAAATTCGATGATTTTTCGTACGAAACAAAATGCAAGAAAACTTGCTTAAAATGCAATATTATGCGAAATTCTGAGATATGAAGGCCAAATCACATACCGTGATACTACATGAAATAGTATCGAAATATTGGTAAAAATGAATATATTTGCGTAATATCAAACTACATGATTAACGTGAAAAAGTCACTATTTTACCATATTTGAGGATTTTACCTTCAAATCATAGAGCGAGGTTTCGTATAATTTAGATCCAAGAAAAGACATGACAATGTTGTTTCGAATACAAATGATAAAAATCAATGTGTTTTCATTAGAATTAACTAAAATGTTCCTGATTTTCCGTTCATATTACCGATGGAAGATATACACGTAAAACCGCTCTAATCCGGCTGAAACGTCGATATATGCAATAAAACCCGAACTTCTCCCCTTTTCAATATCTTACTCAGTATTTTAACGAGAAACAAATAGTTGATTGAAAATGAAGTATTTAAGGTTATTATCTAATCAATTATGTGTTTGCATCATTTTTATCGTATATATATCAATTAATACCCATGGACTGAAAATTCACAAAAACGTGGAAAACGGCAAAATATTGCCTAATTCGATCATATTTTAATTAAATCACATGAAGGAAAAGGGGATGATAAACGTCAAAATATTGTTATATTCGATGATTTTTCGTACGAAACAAAATGCAAGAAAACTTGCTTAAAATGCAATATTATGCGAAATTCTGATATATGAAGGCCAAATCACATATTGTGATACTACATGAAATAGTATCGAAATATTGGTAAAAATGAATATATTTACGTAATATCAAACTACATGAAAAACGTGAAAAAAGTCACTATTTTACCATATTTGAGGATTTTACTTTCAAATCATAGAGCGAGGTTTCGAATTATTTAGTTCCAAGAAAAGACATATGACAATGTTGTTTCCAATACAAAATGATAAAAAACAATGTGTTTTCATTAGAATTAACTATAATGTTCTTGATTTTCCGTTTATATTAACGAGGGAAGATGTACACGTAAAACCGCTCTAATCCGGCTGAAACGTCGATATATGCAATAAAATCCGAACTTCTCCCCTTTTCAATATCTTACTCAGTATTTTAACAAGAAACAAATAGATGTGTCAATTATGTGTTTGCATCATTTTCATCGTATATATATGAAGTAATACCCATGGACTGAAAATTCATAAAAACGTGGAAAACTGCAAAATATTGCCTAATTCGATGATATTTTGTTTAAATCACATGAAGGAAAAGGGGATGATAAACGTCAAAATATTGCTAAATTCGATGATTTTTCGTACGAAACAAAATGCAAGAAAACCTGCTTAAAATGCAATATTATGCGAAATTCTGAGATTTGAAAGCCAAATCAAATATCGTGATACTACATGAAATAGTATCGAAATATTGGTAAAAATGAATATATTTACGTAATATCAAACTACATGAAAAACGTGAAAAAAGTCACTATTTAACCATATATGAGGATTTTAACTTCAAATCATAGAGCGAGGTTTCGTATTATTTAGATCCAAGAAAAGACATGACAATGTTGTTTCGAATACAAATGATAAAAATCAATGTGTTTTCATTAGAATTAACTAAAATGTTCCTGATTTTCCGTTTATATTACCGATGGAAGATGTACGTGTAAAACCGCTCTAATCCGGCTGAAACGTCGATATATGCAATAAAACCCGAACTTCTCCCCTTTTCAATATCTTACTCAGTATTTTAACGAGAAACAAATAGTTGATTGAAAATGAAGTATTTAAGGTTATTATCTAATCAATTATGTGTTTGCATCATTTTTATTGTATATATATCAATTAATACCCATGGACTGAAAATTCACAAAAACGTGGAAAACGGCAAAATATTGCCTAATTCGATCATATTTTATTTAAATCACATGAAGGAAAAGGGGATGATAAACGTCAAAATATTGTTAAATTCGATGATTTTTCGTACGAAACAAAATGCAAGAAAACTTGCTTAAAATGCAATATTATGCGAAATTCTGATATATGAAGGCCAAATCACATATTGTGATACTACATGAAATAGTATCGAAATATTGGTAAAAATGAATATATTTACGTAATATCAAACTACATGAAAAACGTGAAAAAAGTCACTATTTTACCATATTTGAGGATTTTACTTTCAAATCATAGAGCGAGGTTTCGAATTATTTAGTTCCAAGAAAAGACATATGACAATGTTGTTTCCAATACAAATGATAAAAAACAATGTGTTTTCATTAGAATTAACTATAATGTTCTTGATTTTCCGTTTATATTAACGAGGGAAGATGTACACGTAAAACCGCTCTAATCCGGCTGAAACGTCGATATATGCAATAAAATCCGAACTTCTCCCCTTTTCAATATCTTACTCAGTATTTTAACAAGAAACAAATAGATGTGTCAATTATGTGTTTGCATCATTTTCATCGTATATATATGAAGTAATACCCATGGACTGAAAATTCATAAAAACGTGGAAAACTGCAAAATATTGCCTAATTCGATGATATTTTGTTTAAATCACATGAAGGAAAAGGGGATGATAAACGTCAAAATATTGCTAAATTCGATGATTTTTCGTACGAAACAAAATGCAAGAAAACTTGCTTAAAATGCAATATTATGCGAAATTCTGAGATTTGAAAGCCAAATTACATATCGTGATACTACATGAAATAGTATCGAAATATTGGTAAAAATGAATATATTTACGTAATATCAAACTACATGAAAAACGTGAAAAAAGTCACTATTTAACCATATATGAGGATTTTAACTTCAAATCATAGAGCGAGGTTTCGTATTATTTAGATCCAAGAAAAGACATATGACAATGTTGTTTCCAATACAAATGATAAAAATCAATGTGTTTTCATTAGAATTAACTAAAAGGTTCCTGATTTTCCGTTTATATTACCGATGGAAGACGTACACGCAAAACTGCTCTAATCCGGCTGAAACGTCGATATATGCAATAAAATCCGAACTTCTCCCCTTTTCAATATCTTACTCAGTATTTTAACAAGAAACAAATAGATGTGTCAATTATGTGTTTGCATCATTTTCATCGTATATATATGAAGTAATACCCATGGACTGAAAATTCATAAAAACGTGGAAAACTGCAAAATATTGCCTAATTCGATGATATTTTGTTTAAATCACATGAAGGAAAAGGGGATGATAAACGTCAAAATATTGCTAAATTCGATGATTTTTCGTACGAAACAAAATGCAAGAAAACTTGCTTAAAATGCAATATTATGCGAAATTCTGAGATTTGAAAGCCAAATCAAATATCGTGATACTACATGAAATAGTATCGAAATATTGGTAAAAATGAATATATTTACGTAATATCAAACTACATGAAAAACGTGAAAAAAGTCACTATTTAACCATATATGAGGATTTTAACTTCAAATCATAGAGCGAGGTTTCGTATTATTTAGATCCAAGAAAAGACATGACAATGTTGTTTCGAATACAAATGATAAAAATCAATGTGTTTTCATTAGAATTAACTAAAATGTTCCTGATTTTCCGTTTATATTACCGATGGAAGATGTACGTGTAAAACCGCTCTAATCCGGCTGAAACGTCGATATATGCAATAAAACCCGAACTTCTCCCCTTTTCAATATCTTACTCAGTATTTTAACGAGAAACAAATAGTTGATTGAAAATGAAGTATTTAAGGTTATTATCTAATCAATTATGTGTTTGCATCATTTTTATTGTATATATATCAATTAATACCCATGGACTGAAAATTCACAAAAACGTGGAAAACGGCAAAATATTGCCTAATTCGATCATATTTTATTTAAATCACATGAAGGAAAAGGGGATGATAAACGTCAAAATATTGTTAAATTCGATGATTTTTCGTACGAAACAAAATGCAAGAAAACTTGCTTAAAATGCAATATTATGCGAAATTCTGATATATGAAGGCCAAATCACATATTGTGATACTACATGAAATAGTATCGAAATATTGGTAAAAATGAATATATTTACGTAATATCAAACTACATGAAAAACGTGAAAAAAGTCACTATTTTACCATATTTGAGGATTTTACTTTCAAATCATAGAGCGAGGTTTCGAATTATTTAGTTCCAAGAAAAGACATATGACAATGTTGTTTCCAATACAAATGATAAAAAACAATGTGTTTTCATTAGAATTAACTATAATGTTCTTGATTTTCCGTTTATATTAACGAGGGAAGATGTACACGTAAAACCGCTCTAATCCGGCTGAAACGTCGATATATGCAATAAAATCCGAACTTCTCCCCTTTTCAATATCTTACTCAGTATTTTAACAAGAAACAAATAGATGTGTCAATTATGTGTTTGCATCATTTTCATCGTATATATATGAAGTAATACCCATGGACTGAAAATTCATAAAAACGTGGAAAACTGCAAAATATTGCCTAATTCGATGATATTTTGTTTAAATCACATGAAGGAAAAGGGGATGATAAACGTCAAAATATTGCTAAATTCGATGATTTTTCGTACGAAACAAAATGCAAGAAAACTTGCTTAAAATGCAATATTATGCGAAATTCTGAGATTTGAAAGCCAAATCACATATCGTGATACTACATGAAATAGTATCGAAATATTGGTAAAAATGAATATATTTACGTAATATCAAACTACATGAAAAACGTGAAAAAAGTCACTATTTAACCATATATGAGGATTTTAACTTCAAATCATAGAGCGAGGTTTCGTATTATTTAGATCCAAGAAAAGACATATGACAATGTTGTTTCCAATACAAATGATAAAAATCAATGTGTTTTCATTAGAATTAACTCAAATGTTCCTGATTTTCCGTTTATATTACCGATGGAAGATGTACACGTAAAACCGCTCTATTCGGCTGAAACGTCGATATATGCAATAAAAACAGAACTTCTCCCCTTTTCAATTTCTTACTCAGTATTTTAACGAGAAACAAATAGTTGATTGAAAATGAAGTATTTAAAGTTATTATCTAATCAATTATGTGTTTGCAACCTTATTTATCGTATATATATGAAGTAAAACCCATGGACTGAAAATTCACAAAAACGTTTTAAAACGGCAAAATACTGCCTAATTCGATGATATTTTATTTAAATCACATGAAGGAAAAGGGGATGATAAACGTCAAAATATTGCTAAATTCGATGATTTTTCGTACGAAACACAATCCAAGAAAACTTGCTTAAAATGCAATATTATGCGAAATTCTGAGATTTGAAGGCCAAATCACATATCGTGATACTACATGAAATAGTATCGAAATATTGGTAAAAATGAATATATTTACGTAATATCAAACTACATGAAAAACGTGAAAAAAGTCACTATTTAACCATATTTGAGGATTTTAACTTCAAATCATAGAGCGAGGTTTCGTATTACTTAGATCCAAGAAAAGACATATGACAATGTTGTTTCCAATACAAATGATAAAAATCAATGTGTTTTCATTAGAATTAACTAAAAGGTTCCTGATTTTCCGTTTATATTACCGATGGAAGACGTACACGCAAAACTGCTCTATTCCGGCTGAAACGTCGATATATGCAATAAAAACAGAACTTCTCCCCTTTTCAATATCTTACTCAGTATTTTAACGAGAAACAAATAGTTGATTGAAAATGAAGTATTTAAGGTTATTATCTAATCAATTATGTGTTTGTATCATTTTTATCGTATATATAATTAATTAATACCCATAGAATGAAAATTCACAAAAACGTGGAAAAACGGCAAAATATTGCCTAATTCGATGATATTTTGTTTACATCAAATAAAGGAAAAGGGGATGATAAACGTCAAAATATTGCTAAATTTGATGATTTTTCGTACGAAACAAAATGCAAGAAAACTTGCTTAAAATGCAATATTATGCGAAATTCTGAGATTTGAAGGCCAAATCACATATCGTGATACTACATGAAATAGTATCGAAATATTGGTAAAAATGAATATATTTGCGTAATATCAAACTACATGATTAACGTGAAAAAGTCACTATTTTACCATATTTGAGGATTTTACCTTCAAATCATAGAGCGAGGTTTCGTATAATTTAGTTCCAGGAAAAGACATATGACAATATTGTTTCCAATACAAATGATAAAAAACAATGTGTTTTCATCAGAATTACCTATAATGTTCTTGATTTTCCGTTTATATTAACGAGGGAAGATGTACACGTAAAACCGCTCTAATCCCGCTGAAACGTCGATATATGCAATAAAAACCGAACTTCTCCCCTTTTCAATATCTTACTCAGTATTATAACGAGAAACAAATAGATGATTGAAAATGAAGTATTTAAGGTTATTATCTAATCAATTATGTGTTTGCATCATTTTTATCGAATATATATGAAGTAATACCCATGGACTGAAAATTCACAAAAACGTGGAAAAACGGCAAAATATTGCCTAATTCGATGATATTTTGTTTAAATCATATGAAGGAAAAGGAGATGATAAACGTCAAAATATTGCTGAATTCGATGATTTTTCGTACGAAACAAAATGCAAGAAAACTTGCTTAAAATGCAATATTATGCGAAATTCTGAGATTTGAAGGCCAAATCACATATCGTGATACTACATGAAATAGTATCGAAATATTGGTAAAAATGAATATATTTACGTAATATCAAACTACATGAAAAACGAGAAAAAAGTCACTATTTTACCATATTTGAGGATTTTACTTTCAAATCATAGAGCGAGGTTTCGAATTATTTAGTTCCAAGAAAAGACATATGACAATGTTGTTTCCAATACAAATGATAAAAAACAATGTGTTTTCATTAGAATTAACTATAATGTTCTTGATTTTCCGTTTATATTAACGAGGGAAGATGTACACGTAAAACTGCTCTATTCCGGCTGAAATGTCGATATATGCAATAAAAACAGAACTTCTCCCCTTTTCAATATCTTACTCTGTATTTTAACGAGAAACAAATAGTTGATTGAAAATGAAGTATTTAAGGTTATTATCTAATCAATTATGTGTTTGTATCATTTTTATCGTATATATAATGAATTAATACCCATAGAATGAAAATTCACAAAAACGTAGAAAAACGGCAAAATATTGCCTAATTCGATGATATTTTGTTTACATCAATTAAAGGAAAAGGGGATGATAAACGTCAAAATATTGCTAAATTTGATGATTTTTCGTACGAAACAAAATGCAAGAATAATTGCTTAAAATGCAATATTATGCGAAATTCTGAGATTTGAAGGCCAAATCACATATCGTGATACTACATGAAATAGTATCGAAATATTGGTAAAAATGAATATATTTGCGTAATATCAAACTACATGATTAACGTGAAAAAGTCACTATTTTACCATATTTGAGGTTTTACCTTCAAATCATAGAGCGAGGTTTCGTATTATTTAATTCCAAGAAAAGACATATGACAATGTTGTTTCCAATACAAATGATAAAAATCAATGTGTTTTCATTAGAATTAACTAAAATGTTCCTGATTTTCCGTTTATATTACCGATGGAAGATGTACACGTAAAACTGCTCTATTCCGGCTGAAACGTCGATAAATGCAATAAAAACAGAACTTCTCCCCTTTTCAATATCTTACTCAGTATTTTAACGAGAAACAAATAGTTAATTGAAAATGAAGTATTTAAGGTTATTATCTATTCAATTATGTGTTTGTATCATTTTTATCGTATATATAATGAATTAATACCCATAGAATGAAAATTCACAAAAACGTGGAAAAACGGCAAAATATTGCCTAATTCGATGATATTTTGTTTACATCAAATAAAGGAAAAGGGGATGATAAACGTCAAAATATTGCTAAATTTGATGATTTTTCGTACGAAACAAAATGCAAGAAAACTTGCTTAAAATGCAATATTATGCGAAATTCTGAGATTTGAAAGCCAAATCACATATCGTGATACTACATGAAATAGTATCGAAATATTGGTAAAAATGAATATATTTACGTAATATCAAACTACATGAAAAACGTGAAAAAAGTCACTATATAACCATATATGAGGATTTTAACTTCAAATCATAGAGCGAGGTTTCGTATTATTTAGATCCAAGAAAAGACATATGACAATGTTGTTTCCAATACAAATGATAAAAATCAATGTGTTTTCATTAGAATTAACTCAAATGTTCCTGATTTTCCGTTTATATTACCGATGGAAGATGTACACGTAAAACCGCTCTATTCGGCTGAAACGTCGATATATGCAATAAAAACCGAACTTCTCCCCTTTTCAATATCTTACTCAGTATTATAACGAGAAACAAATAGATGATTGAAAATGAAGTATTTAAGGTTATTATCTAATCAATTATGTGTTTGCATCATTTTTATCATATATATATGAAGTAATACCCATGGACTGAAAATTCACAAAAACGTGGAAAAACGGCAAAATATTGCCTAATTCGATGATATTTTGTTTAAATCATATGAAGGAAAAGGAGATGATAAACGTCAAAATATTGCTGAATTCGATGATTTTTCGTACGAAACAAAATGCAAGAAAACTTGCTTAAAATGCAATATTATGCGAAATTCTGAGATTTGAAGGCCAAATCACATATCGTGATACTACATGAAATAGTATCGAAATATTGGTAAAAATAAATATATTTACGTAATATCAAACTACATGAAAAACGAGAAAAAAGTCACTATTTTACCATATTTGAGGATTTTACTTTCAAATCATAGAGCGAGGTTTCGAATTATTTAGTTCCAAGAAAAGACATATGACAATGTTGTTTCCAATACAAATGATAAAAAACAATGTGTTTTCATTAGAATTAACTATAATGTTCTTGATTTTCCGTTTATATTAACGAGGGAAGATGTACACGTAAAACCGCTCTAATCCGGCTGAAACGCCGATATATGCAATAAAAACCGAACTTCTCCCCTTTTCAATATCTTACTCAGTATTTTAACGAGAAACAAATAGATGATTGAAAATGAAGTATTTAAGGTTATTATCTAATCAATTATGTGTTTGCATCATTTTTATCGTATATATATGAAGTAATACCCATGGACTGAAAATTCACAAAAACGTGGAAAACGGCAAAATATTGCCTAATTCGATGATATTTTGTTTAAATCAAATAAAGGAAAAAGGGATGATAAACGTCAACCTATTGCTAAATTCGATGATTTTTCGTACGAAACAAAATGCAAGAAAACTTGCTTAAAATGCAATATTATGCGAAATTCTGAGATTTGAAGGCCAAATCACATATCGTGATACTACATGAAATAGTATCGAAATATTGGTAAAAATGAATATATTTACGTCATATCAAACTACATGAAAAACGTGAAAAAGTCACTATTTAACCATATTTGAGGATTTTAACTTCAAATCATAGAGCGAGGTTTCGTATTATTTAGATCCTAGAAAAGACATATGACAATGCTGTTTCCAATACAAATGATAAAAAACAATGTGTTTTCATTAGAATTAACTAAAATGTTCCTGATTTTCCGTTTATATTACCGATGGAAGATGTACACGTAAAACCGCTCTAATCCGGCTGAAACGTCGATATATGCAATAAAAACAGAACTTCTCCCCTTTTCAATATCTTACTCAGTATTTTAACGAGAAACAAATAGATGATTGAAAATGAAGTATTTAAGGTTATTATCTAATCAATTATGTGTTTGCATCATTTTTATCGTATATATATGAATTAATACCCATTGACTGAAAATTCACAAAAACGTGGAAATCGGCAAAATATTGCCTAATTCGATGATATTTTGTTTAAATCACATGAAGGAAAAGGAGATGATAAACGTCAAAATATTGCTAAATTCGATGATTTTTCGTACGAAACAAAATGCAAGAAAACTTGCTTAAAATGCAATATTATGCGAAATTCTGAGATTTGAAGGCCAAATCACATATCGTGATACTACATGAAATAGTATCGAAATATTGGTAAAAATGAATATATTTACGTAATAACAAACTACATGAAAAACGTGAAAAAATTCACTATTTAACCATATTTGAGGATTTTAACTTCAAATCATAGAGCGAGGTTTCGTATTATTTAGATCCAAAAAAAGACATATGACAATGTTGTATCCAATACAAATGATAAAAAACAATGTTTTTTCATTAGAACTAACTATAATGTTCTTGATTTTCCGTTTATATTAACGATGGAAGATGTACACGTAAAACCGCTCTAATCCGGCTGAAACGTCGATATATGCAATAAAAACAGAACTTCCCCGCTTTTCAATATCTTACTCAGAATTTTAATGAGAAACAAATAGTTGATTGAAAATGAAGTATTTAAGGTTATTATCTAATCAATTATGTGTTTGCATCATTTTTATCGTATATATATGAAGTAATACCCATTGACTGAAAATTCACAAAAACGTGGAAATCGGCAAAATATTGCCTAATTCGATGATATTTTGTTTAAATCACATGAAGGAAAAGGAGATGATAAACGTCAAAATATTGCTAAATTCGATGATTTTTCGTACGAAATAAAATGCAAGAAAACTTGCTTAAAATGCAATATTATGCGAAATTCTGAGATATGAAGACCAAATCACATATCGTGATACTACATGAAATAGTATCGAAATATTAGTAAAAATGAATATATTTACGTAATATCAAACTACATGAAAAACGTGAAAAAGTCACTATTTAACCATATTTGAGGATTTTAACTTCAAATCATAGAGCGAGGTTTCGTATTATTTAGATCCAAGAAAAGACATATGACAATGCGAAATTCTGAGATTTGAAGGCCAAATCACATATCGTGATACTACATGAAATAGTATCGAAATATTGGTAAAAATGAATATATTTACGTAATATCAAACTACATGAAAAACGTGAAAAAAGTCACTATTTAACCATATATGAGGATTTTAACTTCAAATCATAGAGCGAGGTTTCGTATTATTTAGATCCAAGAAAAGACATATGACAATGTTGTTTCCAATACAAATGATAAAAATCAATGTGTTTTCATTAGAATTAACTAAAAGGTTCCTGATTTTCCGTTTATATTACCGATGGAAGACGTACACGCAAAACTGCTCTAATCCGGCTGAAACGTCGATATATGCAATAAAATCCGAACTTCTCCCCTTTTCAATATCTTACTCAGTATTTTAACAAGAAACAAATAGATGTGTCAATTATGTGTTTGCATCATTTTCATCGTATATATATGAAGTAATACCCATGGACTGAAAATTCATAAAAACGTGGAAAACTGCAAAATATTGCCTAATTCGATGATATTTTGTTTAAATCACATGAAGGAAAAGGGGATGATAAACGTCAAAATATTGCTAAATTCGATGATTTTTCGTACGAAACAAAATGCAAGAAAACTTGCTTAAAATGCAATATTATGCGAAATTCTGAGATTTGAAAGCCAAATCAAATATCGTGATACTACATGAAATAGTATCGAAATATTGGTAAAAATGAATATATTTACGTAATATCAAACTACATGAAAAACGTGAAAAAAGTCACTATTTAACCATATATGAGGATTTTAACTTCAAATCATAGAGCGAGGTTTCGTATTATTTAGATCCAAGAAAAGACATGACAATGTTGTTTCGAATACAAATGATAAAAATCAATGTGTTTTCATTAGAATTAACTAAAATGTTCCTGATTTTCCGTTTATATTACCGATGGAAGATGTACGTGTAAAACCGCTCTAATCCGGCTGAAACGTCGATATATGCAATAAAACCCGAACTTCTCCCCTTTTCAATATCTTACTCAGTATTTTAACGAGAAACAAATAGTTGATTGAAAATGAAGTATTTAAGGTTATTATCTAATCAATTATGTGTTTGCATCATTTTTATTGTATATATATCAATTAATACCCATGGACTGAAAATTCACAAAAACGTGGAAAACGGCAAAATATTGCCTAATTCGATCATATTTTATTTAAATCACATGAAGGAAAAGGGGATGATAAACGTCAAAATATTGTTAAATTCGATGATTTTTCGTACGAAACAAAATGCAAGAAAACTTGCTTAAAATGCAATATTATGCGAAATTCTGATATATGAAGGCCAAATCACATATTGTGATACTACATGAAATAGTATCGAAATATTGGTAAAAATGAATATATTTACGTAATATCAAACTACATGAAAAACGTGAAAAAAGTCACTATTTTACCATATTTGAGGATTTTACTTTCAAATCATAGAGCGAGGTTTCGAATTATTTAGTTCCAAGAAAAGACATATGACAATGTTGTTTCCAATACAAATGATAAAAAACAATGTGTTTTCATTAGAATTAACTATAATGTTCTTGATTTTCCGTTTATATTAACGAGGGAAGATGTACACGTAAAACCGCTCTAATCCGGCTGAAACGTCGATATATGCAATAAAATCCGAACTTCTCCCCTTTTCAATATCTTACTCAGTATTTTAACAAGAAACAAATAGATGTGTCAATTATGTGTTTGCATCATTTTCATCGTATATATATGAAGTAATACCCATGGACTGAAAATTCATAAAAACGTGGAAAACTGCAAAATATTGCCTAATTCGATGATATTTTGTTTAAATCACATGAAGGAAAAGGGGATGATAAACGTCAAAATATTGCTAAATTCGATGATTTTTCGTACGAAACAAAATGCAAGAAAACTTGCTTAAAATGCAATATTATGCGAAATTCTGAGATTTGAAAGCCAAATCACATATCGTGATACTACATGAAATAGTATCGAAATATTGGTAAAAATGAATATATTTACGTAATATCAAACTACATGAAAAACGTGAAAAAAGTCACTATTTAACCATATATGAGGATTTTAACTTCAAATCATAGAGCGAGGTTTCGTATTATTTAGATCCAAGAAAAGACATATGACAATGTTGTTTCCAATACAAATGATAAAAATCAATGTGTTTTCATTAGAATTAACTCAAATGTTCCTGATTTTCCGTTTATATTACCGATGGAAGATGTACACGTAAAACCGCTCTATTCGGCTGAAACGTCGATATATGCAATAAAAACAGAACTTCTCCCCTTTTCAATTTCTTACTCAGTATTTTAACGAGAAACAAATAGTTGATTGAAAATGAAGTATTTAAAGTTATTATCTAATCAATTATGTGTTTGCAACCTTATTTATCGTATATATATGAAGTAAAACCCATGGACTGAAAATTCACAAAAACGTTTTAAAACGGCAAAATACTGCCTAATTCGATGATATTTTATTTAAATCACATGAAGGAAAAGGGGATGATAAACGTCAAAATATTGCTAAATTCGATGATTTTTCGTACGAAACACAATCCAAGAAAACTTGCTTAAAATGCAATATTATGCGAAATTCTGAGATTTGAAGGCCAAATCACATATCGTGATACTACATGAAATAGTATCGAAATATTGGTAAAAATGAATATATTTACGTAATATCAAACTACATGAAAAACGTGAAAAAAGTCACTATTTAACCATATTTGAGGATTTTAACTTCAAATCATAGAGCGAGGTTTCGTATTACTTAGATCCAAGAAAAGACATATGACAATGTTGTTTCCAATACAAATGATAAAAATCAATGTGTTTTCATTAGAATTAACTAAAAGGTTCCTGATTTTCCGTTTATATTACCGATGGAAGACGTACACGCAAAACTGCTCTATTCCGGCTGAAACGTCGATATATGCAATAAAAACAGAACTTCTCCCCTTTTCAATATCTTACTCAGTATTTTAACGAGAAACAAATAGTTGATTGAAAATGAAGTATTTAAGGTTATTATCTAATCAATTATGTGTTTGTATCATTTTTATCGTATATATAATTAATTAATACCCATAGAATGAAAATTCACAAAAACGTGGAAAAACGGCAAAATATTGCCTAATTCGATGATATTTTGTTTACATCAAATAAAGGAAAAGGGGATGATAAACGTCAAAATATTGCTAAATTTGATGATTTTTCGTACGAAACAAAATGCAAGAAAACTTGCTTAAAATGCAATATTATGCGAAATTCTGAGATTTGAAGGCCAAATCACATATCGTGATACTACATGAAATAGTATCGAAATATTGGTAAAAATGAATATATTTGCGTAATATCAAACTACATGATTAACGTGAAAAAGTCACTATTTTACCATATTTGAGGATTTTACCTTCAAATCATAGAGCGAGGTTTCGTATAATTTAGTTCCAGGAAAAGACATATGACAATATTGTTTCCAATACAAATGATAAAAAACAATGTGTTTTCATCAGAATTACCTATAATGTTCTTGATTTTCCGTTTATATTAACGAGGGAAGATGTACACGTAAAACCGCTCTAATCCCGCTGAAACGTCGATATATGCAATAAAAACCGAACTTCTCCCCTTTTCAATATCTTACTCAGTATTATAACGAGAAACAAATAGATGATTGAAAATGAAGTATTTAAGGTTATTATCTAATCAATTATGTGTTTGCATCATTTTTATCGAATATATATGAAGTAATACCCATGGACTGAAAATTCACAAAAACGTGGAAAAACGGCAAAATATTGCCTAATTCGATGATATTTTGTTTAAATCATATGAAGGAAAAGGAGATGATAAACGTCAAAATATTGCTGAATTCGATGATTTTTCGTACGAAACAAAATGCAAGAAAACTTGCTTAAAATGCAATATTATGCGAAATTCTGAGATTTGAAGGCCAAATCACATATCGTGATACTACATGAAATAGTATCGAAATATTGGTAAAAATGAATATATTTACGTAATATCAAACTACATGAAAAACGAGAAAAAAGTCACTATTTTACCATATTTGAGGATTTTACTTTCAAATCATAGAGCGAGGTTTCGAATTATTTAGTTCCAAGAAAAGACATATGACAATGTTGTTTCCAATACAAATGATAAAAAACAATGTGTTTTCATTAGAATTAACTATAATGTTCTTGATTTTCCGTTTATATTAACGAGGGAAGATGTACACGTAAAACTGCTCTATTCCGGCTGAAATGTCGATATATGCAATAAAAACAGAACTTCTCCCCTTTTCAATATCTTACTCTGTATTTTAACGAGAAACAAATAGTTGATTGAAAATGAAGTATTTAAGGTTATTATCTAATCAATTATGTGTTTGTATCATTTTTATCGTATATATAATGAATTAATACCCATAGAATGAAAATTCACAAAAACGTAGAAAAACGGCAAAATATTGCCTAATTCGATGATATTTTGTTTACATCAATTAAAGGAAAAGGGGATGATAAACGTCAAAATATTGCTAAATTTGATGATTTTTCGTACGAAACAAAATGCAAGAATAATTGCTTAAAATGCAATATTATGCGAAATTCTGAGATTTGAAGGCCAAATCACATATCGTGATACTACATGAAATAGTATCGAAATATTGGTAAAAATGAATATATTTGCGTAATATCAAACTACATGATTAACGTGAAAAAGTCACTATTTTACCATATTTGAGGTTTTACCTTCAAATCATAGAGCGAGGTTTCGTATTATTTAATTCCAAGAAAAGACATATGACAATGTTGTTTCCAATACAAATGATAAAAATCAATGTGTTTTCATTAGAATTAACTAAAATGTTCCTGATTTTCCGTTTATATTACCGATGGAAGATGTACACGTAAAACTGCTCTATTCCGGCTGAAACGTCGATAAATGCAATAAAAACAGAACTTCTCCCCTTTTCAATATCTTACTCAGTATTTTAACGAGAAACAAATAGTTAATTGAAAATGAAGTATTTAAGGTTATTATCTAATCAATTATGTGTTTGTATCATTTTTATCGTATATATAATGAATTAATACCCATAGAATGAAAATTCACAAAAACGTGGAAAAACGGCAAAATATTGCCTAATTCGATGATATTTTGTTTACATCAAATAAAGGAAAAGGGGATGATAAACGTCAAAATATTGCTAAATTTGATGATTTTTCGTACGAAACAAAATGCAAGAAAACTTGCTTAAAATGCAATATTATGCGAAATTCTGAGATTTGAAAGCCAAATCACATATCGTGATACTACATGAAATAGTATCGAAATATTGGTAAAAATGAATATATTTACGTAATATCAAACTACATGAAAAACGTGAAAAAAGTCACTATATAACCATATATGAGGATTTTAACTTCAAATCATAGAGCGAGGTTTCGTATTATTTAGATCCAAGAAAAGACATATGACAATGTTGTTTCCAATACAAATGATAAAAATCAATGTGTTTTCATTAGAATTAACTCAAATGTTCCTGATTTTCCGTTTATATTACCGATGGAAGATGTACACGTAAAACCGCTCTATTCGGCTGAAACGTCGATATATGCAATAAAAACCGAACTTCTCCCCTTTTCAATATCTTACTCAGTATTATAACGAGAAACAAATAGATGATTGAAAATGAAGTATTTAAGGTTATTATCTAATCAATTATGTGTTTGCATCATTTTTATCATATATATATGAAGTAATACCCATGGACTGAAAATTCACAAAAACGTGGAAAAACGGCAAAATATTGCCTAATTCGATGATATTTTGTTTAAATCATATGAAGGAAAAGGAGATGATAAACGTCAAAATATTGCTGAATTCGATGATTTTTCGTACGAAACAAAATGCAAGAAAACTTGCTTAAAATGCAATATTATGCGAAATTCTGAGATTTGAAGGCCAAATCACATATCGTGATACTACATGAAATAGTATCGAAATATTGGTAAAAATAAATATATTTACGTAATATCAAACTACATGAAAAACGAGAAAAAAGTCACTATTTTACCATATTTGAGGATTTTACTTTCAAATCATAGAGCGAGGTTTCGAATTATTTAGTTCCAAGAAAAGACATATGACAATGTTGTTTCCAATACAAATGATAAAAAACAATGTGTTTTCATTAGAATTAACTATAATGTTCTTGATTTTCCGTTTATATTAACGAGGGAAGATGTACACGTAAAACCGCTCTAATCCGGCTGAAACGCCGATATATGCAATAAAAACCGAACTTCTCCCCTTTTCAATATCTTACTCAGTATTTTAACGAGAAACAAATAGATGATTGAAAATGAAGTATTTAAGGTTATTATCTAATCAATTATGTGTTTGCATCATTTTTATCGTATATATATGAAGTAATACCCATGGACTGAAAATTCACAAAAACGTGGAAAACGGCAAAATATTGCCTAATTCGATGATATTTTGTTTAAATCAAATAAAGGAAAAAGGGATGATAAACGTCAACCTATTGCTAAATTCGATGATTTTTCGTACGAAACAAAATGCAAGAAAACTTGCTTAAAATGCAATATTATGCGAAATTCTGAGATTTGAAGGCCAAATCACATATCGTGATACTACATGAAATAGTGTCGAAATATTGGTAAAATTAATATATTTGCGTAATATCAAACTACATGATTAACGTGAAAAAGTCACTATTTTAACATATATGAGGATTTTACCTTCAAATCATAGAGCGAGGTTTCGTATTATTTAGTTCCAAGAAAAGACATATGACATTGTTGTTTCCAATACAAATGATAAAAAAGAATGTGTTTTCATTAGAATTAACTATAGTGTTCTTGATTTTCCGTTTATATTAACGAGGGAAGATGTACACGTAAAACCGCTCTAATCAGGCTGAAACGTCGATATATGCAATAAAAACCGAACTTCTTCCCTTTTCAATATCTTACTCAGTATTTTAACGAGAAACAAATAGATGATTGAAAATGAAGTATTTAAGGTTATTATCTAATCAATTATGTGTTTGCATCATTTTTATCGTATATATATGAATTAATACCCATGGACGGAAAATTCACAAAAACGTGGAAACGGAAAAATATTGCCTAACTCGATGATATTTTGTTTAAATCACATGAAGGAAAAGGAGATGATAAACGTCAAAATATTGCTAAATTCGATGATTTTTCGTACGAAACAAAATGCAAGAAAACTTGCTTAAAATGCAATATTATGCGAAATTCTGAGATTTGAAGGCCAAATCACATATCGTGATACTACATGAAATAGTATCGAAATATTGGTAAAAATGAATATATTTACGTCATATCAAACTACATGAAAAACGTGAAAAAGTCACTATTTAACCATATTTGAGGATTTTAACTTCAAATCATAGAGCGAGGTTTCGTATTATTTAGATCCAAGAAAAGACATATGACAATGCTGTTTCCAATACAAATGATAAAAAACAATGTGTTTTCATTAGAATTAACTAAAATGTTCCTGATTTTCCGTTTATATTACCGATGGAAGATGTACACGTAAAACCGCTCTAATCCGGCTGAAACGTCGATATATGCAATAAAAACAGAACTTCTCCCCTTTTCAATATCTTACTCAGTATTTTAACGAGAAACAAATAGATGATTGAAAATGAAGTATTTAAGGTTATTATCTAATCAATTATGTGTTTGCATCATTTTTATCGTATATATATGAATTAATACCCATTGACTGAAAATTCACAAAAACGTGGAAATCGGCAAAATATTGCCTAATTCGATGATATTTTGTTTAAATCACATGAAGGAAAAGGAGATGATAAACGTCAAAATATTGCTAAATTCGATGATTTTTCGTACGAAACAAAATGCAAGAAAACTTGCTTAAAATGCAATATTATGCGAAATTCTGAGATTTGAAGGCCAAATCACATATCGTGATACTACATGAAATAGTATCGAAATATTGGTAAAAATGAATATATTTACGTAATAACAAACTACATGAAAAACGTGAAAAAATTCACTATTTAACCATATTTGAGGATTTTAACTTCAAATCATAGAGCGAGGTTTCGTATTATTTAGATCCAAAAAAAGACATATGACAATGTTGTATCCAATACAAATGATAAAAAACAATGTTTTTTCATTAGAACTAACTATAATGTTCTTGATTTTCCGTTTATATTAACGATGGAAGATGTACACGTAAAACCGCTCTAATCCGGCTGAAACGTCGATATATGCAATAAAAACAGAACTTCCCCGCTTTTCAATATCTTACTCAGAATTTTAACGAGAAACAAATAGTTGATTGAAAATGAAGTATTTAAGGTTATTATCTAATCAATTATGTGTTTGCATCATTTTTATCGTATATATATGAAGTAATACCCATTGACTGAAAATTCACAAAAACGTGGAAATCGGCAAAATATTGCCTAATTCGATGATATTTTGTTTAAATCACATGAAGGAAAAGGAGATGATAAACGTCAAAATATTGCTAAATTCGATGATTTTTCGTACGAAATAAAATGCAAGAAAACTTGCTTAAAATGCAATATTATGCGAAATTCTGAGATATGAAGACCAAATCACATATCGTGATACTACATGAAATAGTATCGAAATATTAGTAAAAATGAATATATTTACGTAATATCAAACTACATGAAAAACGTGAAAAAGTCACTATTTAACCATATTTGAGGATTTTAACTTCAAATCATAGAGCGAGGTTTCGTATTATTTAGATCCAAGAAAAGACATATGACAATGCGAAATTCTGAGATTTGAAGGCCAAATCACATATCGTGATACTACATGAAATAGTATCGAAATATTGGTAAAAATTAATATATTTACGTAATATCAAACTACATGAAAAACGTGAAAAAAGTCACTATTTAACCATATATGAGGATTTTAACTTCAAATCATAGAGCGAGGTTTCGTACTATTTAGATCCAAAAAAAGACATATGACAATGTTGTTTCCAATACAAATGATAAAAAACAATGTGTTTTCATTAGAATTAACTATAGTGTTCTTGATTTTCCGTTTATATTAACGAGGGAAGATGTACACGTAAAACCGCTCTAATCAGGCTGAAACGTCGATATATGCAATAAAAACCGAACTTCTTCCCTTTTCAATATCTTACTCAGTATTTTAACGAGAAACAAATAGATGATTGAAAATGAAGTATTTAAGGTTATTATCTAATCAATTATGTGTTTGCATCATTTTTATCGTAAATATATGAATTAATACCCATGGACGGAAAATTCACAAAAACGTGGAAAACGGAAAAATATTGCCTAACTCGATGATATTTTGTTTAAATCACATGAAGGAAAAGGAGATGATAAACGTCAAAATATTGCTAAATTCGATGATTTTTCGTACGAAACAAAATGCAAGAAAACTTGCTTAAAATGCAATATTATGCGAAATTCTGAGATTTGAAGGCCAAATCACATATCGTGATACTACATGAAATAGTATCGAAATATTGGTAAAAATGAATATATTTACGTCATATCAAACTACATGAAAAACGTGAAAAAGTCACTATTTAACCATATTTGAGGATTTTAACTTCAAATCATAGAGCGAGGTTTCGTATTATTTAGATCCAAGAAAAGACATATGACAATGCTGTTTCCAATACAAATGATAAAAAACAATGTGTTTTCATTAGAATTAACTAAAATGTTCCTGATTTTCCGTTTATATTACCGATGGAAGATGTACACGTAAAACCGCTCTAATCCGGCTGAAACGTCGATATATGCAATAAAAACAGAACTTCTCCCCTTTTCAATATCTTACTCAGTATTTTAACGAGAAACAAATAGATGATTGAAAATGAAGTATTTAAGGTTATTATCTAATCAATTATGTGTTTGCATCATTTTTATCTTATATATATGAAGTAATACCCATTGACTGAAAATTCACAAAAACGTGGAAATCGGCAAAATATTGCCTAATTCGATGATATTTTGTTTAAATCACATGGAGGAAAAGAAGATGATAAACGTCAAAATATTGCTAAATTCGATGATTTTTCGTACTAAACAAAATGCAAGAAAACTTGCTTAAAATGCAATATTATGCGTAATTCTGAGATTTGAAAGCCAAATCACATATCGTGATACTACATGAAATAGTATCGAAATATTGGTAAAAAATGAATATATTTACGTAATATCAAACTACATGAAAAACGTGAAAAATTCACTATTTAACCATATTTGAATATTTTAACTTCAAATCATAGAGCGAGGTTTCGTATTATTTAGATCCAAGAAAAGACATATGACAATGTTGTATCCAATACAAATGATAAAAAACAATGTGTTTTCATTAGAATTAACTATAATGATCTTGATTTTCCGTTTATATTAACGAGGGAAGATGTACACGTAAAACCGCTCTAATCCGGCTGAAACGTCGATATATGCAATAAAAACAGAACTTCTCCCCTTTTCAATATCTTACTCAGAATTTTAACGAGAAACAAATAGTTAATTGAAAATGAAGTATTTAAGGTTATTATCTAATCAATTATGTGTTTGCATCATTTTTATCGTATATATATGAAGTAATTCCCATTGACTGAAAATTCACATAAACGTGGAAATCGGCAAAATATTGCCTAGTTCGATGATATTTTGTTTAAATCACATGAAGGAAAAGGAGATGATAAACGTCAAAATATTGCTAAATTCGATGATTTTTCGTACGAAACAAAATGCAAGAAAACTTGCTTAAAATGCAATATTATGCGAAATTCTGAGATTTGAAGGCCAAATCACATATCGTGATACTACATGAAATAGTATCGAAATATTGGTAAAAATGAATATATTTACGTCATATCAAACTACATGAAAAACGTGAAAAAGTCACTATTTAACCATATTTGAGGATTTTAACTTCAAATCATAGAGCGAGGTTTCGTATTATTTAGATCCAAGAAAAGACATATGACAATGCTGTTTCCAATACAAATGATAAAAAACAATGTGTTTTCATTAGAATTAACTAAAATGTTCCTGATTTTCCGTTTATATTACCGATGGAAGATGTACACGTAAAACCGCTCTAATCCGGCTGAAACGTCGATATATGCAATAAAAACAGAACTTCTCCCCTTTTCAATATCTTACTCAGTATTTTAACGAGAAACAAATAGATGATTGAAAATGAAGTATTTAAGGTTATTATCTAATCAATTATGTGTTTGCATCATTTTTATCGTATATATATGAATTAATACCCATTGACTGAAAATTCACAAAAACGTGGAAATCGGCAAAATATTGCCTAATTCGATGATATTTTGTTTAAATCACATGAAGGAAAAGGAGATGATAAACGTCAAAATATTGCTAAATTCGATGATTTTTCGTACGAAACAAAATGCAAGAAAACTTGCTTAAAATGCAATATTATGCGAAATTCTGAGATTTGAAGGCCAAATCACATATCGTGATACTACATGAAATAGTATCGAAATATTGGTAAAAATGAATATATTTACGTAATAACAAACTACATGAAAAACGTGAAAAAATTCACTATTTAACCATATTTGAGGATTTTAACTTCAAATCATAGAGCGAGGTTTCGTATTATTTAGATCCAAAAAAAGACATATGACAATGTTGTATCCAATACAAATGATAAAAAACAATGTTTTTTCATTAGAACTAACTATAATGTTCTTGATTTTCCGTTTATATTAACGATGGAAGATGTACACGTAAAACCGCTCTAATCCGGCTGAAACGTCGATATATGCAATAAAAACAGAACTTCCCCGCTTTTCAATATCTTACTCAGAATTTTAACGAGAAACAAATAGTTGATTGAAAATGAAGTATTTAAGGTTATTATCTAATCAATTATGTGTTTGCATCATATTTATCGTATATATATGAAGTAATACCCATTGACTGAAAATTCACAAAAACGTGGAAATCGGCAAAATATTGCCTAATTCGATGATATTTTGTTTAAATCACATGAAGGAAAAGGAGATGATAAACGTCAAAATATTGCTAAATTCGATGATTTTTCGTACGAAATAAAATGCAAGAAAACTTGCTTAAAATGCAATATTATGCGAAATTCTGAGATATGAAGACCAAATCACATATCGTGATACTACATGAAATAGTATCGAAATATTAGTAAAAATGAATATATTTACGTAATATCAAACTACATGAAAAACGTGAAAAAGTCACTATTTAACCATATTTGAGGATTTTAACTTCAAATCATAGAGCGAGGTTTCGTATTATTTAGATCCAAGAAAAGACATATGACAATGCGAAATTCTGAGATTTGAAGGCCAAATCACATATCGTGATACTACATGAAATAGTATCGAAATATTGGTAAAAATTAATATATTTACGTAATATCAAACTACATGAAAAACGTGAAAAAAGTCACTATTTAACCATATATGAGGATTTTAACTTCAAATCATAGAGCGAGGTTTCGTACTATTTAGATCCAAAAAAAGACATATGACAATGTTGTTTCCAATACAAATGATAAAAAACAATGTGTTTTCATTAGAATTAACTATAGTGTTCTTGATTTTCCGTTTATATTAACGAGGGAAGATGTACACGTAAAACCGCTCTAATCAGGCTGAAACGTCGATATATGCAATAAAAACCGAACTTCTTCCCTTTTCAATATCTTACTCAGTATTTTAACGAGAAACAAATAGATGATTGAAAATGAAGTATTTAAGGTTATTATGTAATCAATTATGTGTTTGCATCATTTTTATCGTATATATATGAAGTAATACCCATTGACTGAAAATTCACAAAAACGTGGAAATCGGCAAAATATTGCCTAATTCGATGATATTTTGTTTAAATCACATGGAGGAAAAGAAGATGATAAACGTCAAAATATTGCTAAATTCGATGATTTTTCGTACTAAACAAAATGCAAGAAAACTTGCTTAAAATGCAATATTATGCGTAATTCTGAGATTTGAAAGCCAAATCACATATCGTGATACTACATGAAATAGTATCGAAATATTGGTAAAAAATGAATATATTTACGTAATATCAAACTACATGAAAAACGTGAAAAATTCACTATTTAACCATATTTGAATATTTTAACTTCAAATCATAGAGCGAGGTTTCGTATTATTTAGATCCAAGAAAAGACATATGACAATGTTGTATCCAATACAAATGATAAAAAACAATGTGTTTTCATTAGAATTAACAATAATGATCTTGATTTTCCGTTTATATTAACGAGGGAAGATGTACACGTAAAACCGCTCTAATCCGGCTGAAACGTCGATATATGCAATAAAAGCAGAACTTCTCCCCTTTTCAATATCTTACTCAGAATTTTAACGAGAAACAAATAGTTAATTGAAAATGAAGTATTTAAGGTTATTATCTAATCAATTATGTGTTTGCATCATTTTTATCGTATATATATGAAGTAATTCCCATTGACTGAAAATTCACATAAACGTGGAAATCGGCAAAATATTGCCTAGTTCGATGATATTTTGTTTAAATCACATGAAGGAAAAGGAGATGATAAACGTCAAAATATTGCTAAATTCGATGATTTTTCGTACGAAACAAAATGCAAGAAAACTTGCTTAAAATGCAATATTATGCGAAATTCTGAGATTTGAAGGCCAAATCACATATCGTGATACTACATGAAATAGTATCGAAATATTGGTAAAAATGAATATACTTACGTAATAACAAACTACATGAAAAACGTGAAAAAATTCACTATTTAACCATATTTGAGGATTTTAACTTCAAATCATAGAGCGAGGTTTCGTATTATTTAGATCCAAAAAAAGACATATGACAATGTTGTATCCAATACAAATGATAAAAAACAATATGTTTTCATTAGAATTAACTATAATGTTCTTGATTTTCCGTTTATATTAACGAGGGAAGATATACACGTAAAACCGCTCTAATCCGGCTGAAACGTCGATATATGCAATAAAAACAGAACTTCTCCGCTTTTCAATATCTTACTCAGAATTTTAACGAGAAACAAATAGTTGATTGAAAATGAAGTATTTAAGGTTATTATCTAATCAATTATGTGTTTGCATCATTTTTATCGTATATATATGAAGTAATACCCATTGACTGAAAATTCACAAAAACGTGGAAATCGGCAAAATATTGCCTAATTCGATGATATTTTGTTTAAATCACATGAAGGAAAAGGAGATGATAAACGTCAAAATATTGCTAAATTCGATGATTTTTCGTACGAAACAAAATGCAAGAAAACTTGCTTAAAATGCAATATTATGCGAAATTCTGAGATTTGAAGGCCAAATCACATATCGTGATACTACATGAAATAGTATCGAAATATTGGTAAAAATTAATATATTTACGTAATATCAAACTTCATGAAAAACGTGAAAAAATTCACTATTTAACCATATTTGAGGATTTTAACTTCAAATCATAGAGCGAGGTTTCGTATTATTTAGATCCAAGAAAAGACATATGACAATGTTGTATCCAATACAAATGATAAAAAACAATGTGTTTTCATTAGAATTAACTATAATGTTCTTGATTTTCCGTTTATATGTACACGTAAAGATGTACACGTAAAACCGCTCTAATCCGGCTGAAACGTCGATATATGCAATTAAAAACAGAACTTCTCCCCTTTTTAATATCTTACTCAGAATTTTAACGAGAAACAAATAGTTGATTGAAAATGAAGTATTTAAGGTTATTATCTAATCAATTATGTGTTTGCATCATTTTTATCGTATATATATGAAGTAATACCCATTGACTGAAAATTCATAAAAACGTGGAAATCGGCAAAATATTGCCTAATTCGATGATATTTTGTTTAAATCACATGAAGGAAAAGGAGATGATAAACGTCAAAATATTGCTATATTCGATGATTTTTCGTACGAAACAAAATGCAAGAAAACTTGCTTAAAATGCAATATTATGCGAAATTCTGAGATTTGAAGGCCAAATCACATATCGTGATACTACATGAAATAGTATCGAAATATTGGTAAAAATGAATATATTTACGTAATATCAAACTACATGAAAAACGTGAAAAAAGTCACTATTTAACCATATTTGAGGATTTTAACTTCAAATCATAGAGCGAGGTTTCGTATTATTTAGATCCAAAAAAAGACATATGACAATGTTGTTTCCAATACAAATGATAAAAAACGATGTGTTTTCATTAGAATTAACTATAGTGTTCTTGATTTTCCGTTTATATTAACGAGGGAAGATGTACACGTAAAACCGCTCTAATCAGGCTGAAACGTCAATATATGCAATAAAAACCGAACTTCTTCCCTTTTCAATATCTTGCTCAGTATTTTAACGAGAAACAAATAGATGATTGAAAATGAAGTATTTAAAGTTATTATCTAAGCAATTATGTGTTTGCATCATTTTTATCGTATATATATGAATTAATTCCCATGGACGGAAAATTCACAAAAACGTGGAAAACGGCAAAATATTGCCTAATTCGATGATATTTTATTTAAATCACATGAAGGAAAAGGGGATGATAAACGTCAAAATATTGGTAAATTCGATGATTTTTCGTACGAAACAAAATGCAAGAAAACTTGCTTAAAATGCAATATTATGCGAAATTCTGAGATTTGAAGGCCAAATCACAAATTGTGATACTACATGAAATAGTATCGAAATATTGGTAAAAATGAATATATTTACGTAATATCAAACTACATGAAAAACGTGAAAAAAGTCACTATTTTACCATATTTGAGGATTTTACTTTCAAATCATAGAGCGAGGTTTCGAATTATTTAGTTCCAAGAAAAGACATATGACAATGTTGTTTCCAATACAAATGATAAAAAACAATGTGTTTTCATTAGAATTAACTATAATGTTCTTGATTTTCCGTTTATATTAACGAGGGAAGATGTACACGTAAAACCGCTCTAATCCGGCTGAAACGTCGATATATGCAATAAAAACCGAACTTCTCCCCTTTTCAATATCTTACTCAGTTTTTTAACGAGAAACAAATAGATGATTGAAAATGAAGTATTTAAGGTTATTATCTAATCAATTATGTGTTTCCATCATTTTATCGTATATATATGAAGTAATACCCATTGACTGAAAATTCACAAAAACGTGGATATCGGCAAAATATTGCCTAATTCGATGATATTTTGTTTAAATCACATGAAGGAAAAGGAGATGATAAACGACAAAATATTGCTAAATTCGATGATTTTTCGTACGAAACAAAATGCAAGAAAACTTGCTTAAAATGCAGTATTATGCGAAATTCTGAGATTTGAAGGCCAAATCACATATCGTGATACTACATGAAATAGTATCGAAATATTGGTAAAAATGAATATATTTACGTAATAACAAACTACATGAAAAACGTGAAAAAATTCACTATTTAACCATATTTGAGGATTTTAACTTCAAATCATAGAGCGAGGTTTCGTATTATTTAGATCCAAAAAAAGACATATGACAATGTTGTATCCAATACAAATGATAAAAAACAATGTGTTTTCATTAGAATTAACTATAATGTTCTTGATTTTCCGTTTATATTAACGAGGGAAGATGTACACGTAAAACCGCTCTAATCCGGCTGAAACATCGATATATGCAATAAAAACAGAACTTCTCCGCTTTTCAATATCTTACTCAGAATTTTAACGAGAAACAAATAGTTGATTGAAAATGAAGTATTTAAGGTTATTATCTAATCAATTATGTGTTTGCATCATTTTTATCGTATATATATGAAGTAATACCCATTGACTGAAAATTCACAAAAACGTGGAAATCGGCAAAATATTGCCTAATTCGATGATATTTTGTTTAAATCACATGAAGGAAAAGGAGATGATAAACGTCAAAATATTGCTAAATTCGATGATTTTTCGTACGAAACAAAATGCAAGAAAACTTGCTTAAAATGCAATATTATGCGAAATTCTGAGATTTGAAGGCCAAATCACATATCGTGATACTACATGAAATAGTATCGAAATATTGGTAAAAATGAATATATTTACGTAATATCAAACTACATGAAAAACGTGAAAAAAGTCACTATTTAACCATATATGAGGATTTTAACTTCAAATCATAGAGCGAGGTTTCGTATTATTTAGATCCAAGAAAAGACATATGACAATGTTGTATCCAATACAAATGATAAAAAACAATGTGTTTTCATTAGAATTAACTATAATGTTCTTGATTTTCCGTTTATATTAACGAGGGAAGATGTACACGTAAAACCGCTCTAATCTGGCTGAAACGTCGATATATGCAATAAAAACAGAACTTCTCCCCCTTTTCAATATCTTACTCAGAATTTTAACGAGAAACAAATAGTTGATTGAAAATGAAGTATTTAAGGTTATTATCTAATCAATTATGTGTTTGCATCATTTTTATCGTATATATATGAAGTAATACCCATTGACTGAAAATTCACAAAAACGTGGATATCGGCAAAATATTGCCTAATTCGATGATATTTTGTTTAAATCACATGAAGGAAAAGGAGATGATAAACGTCAAAAAATTGCTAAATTCGATGATTTTTCGTACGAAACAAAATGCAAGAAAACTTGCTTAAAATGCAATATTATGCGAAATTCTGAGATTTGAAGGCCAAATCACATATCGTGATACTACATGAAATAGTATCGAAATATTGGTAAAAATGAATATATTTACGTAATATCAAACTTCATGAAAAACGTGAAAAAAGTCACTATTTAACCATATTTGAGGATTTTAACTTCAAATCATAGAGCGAGGTTTCGTATTATTTAGATCCAAGAAAAGACATATGACAATGTTGTATCCAATACAAATGATAAAAAACAATGTGTTTTCATTAGAATTAACTATAATGTTCTTGATTTTCCGTTTATATTAACGAGGGAAGATGTACACGTAAAACCGCTCTAATCCGGCTGAAACGTCGATATATGCAATAAAAACAGAACTTCTCCCCTTTTCAATATCTTACTCAGAATTTTAACGAGAAACAAATAGTTGATTGAAAATGAAGTATTTAAGGTTATTATCTAATCAATTATGTGTTTGCATCATTTTTATCGTATATATATGAAGTAATACCCATTGACTGAAAATTCACAAAAACGTGGAAATCGGCAAAATATTGCCTAATTCGATGATATTTTGTTTAAATCACATGAAGGAAAAGGAGATGATAAACGTCAAAATATTGCTAAATTCGATGATTTTTCGTACGAAACAAAATGCAAGAAAACTTGCTTAAAATGCAATATTATGCGAAATTCTGAGATTTGAAGGCCAAATCACATATCGTGATACTACATGAAATAGTATCGAAATATTGGTAAAAATGAATATATTTACGTAACATCAAACTACATGAAAAACGTGAAAAAGTCACTATTTAACCATATTTGATGATTTTAACTTCAAATCATAGAGCGAGGTTTCGTATTATTTAGATCCAAGAAAAGACATATGACAATGTTGTATCCAATACAAATGATAAAAAACAATGTGTTTTCATTAGAATTAACTATAATGTTCTTGATTTTCCGTTTATATTAACGAGGGAAGATGTACACGTAAAACCGCTCTAATCCGGCTGAAACGTCGATATATGCAATAAAAACAGAACTTCTCCCCTTTTCAATATCTTACTCAGAATTTTAACGAGAAACAAATAGTTGATTGAAAATGAAGTATTTAAAGTTATTATCTAATCAATTATGTGTTTGCATGATTTTTATCGTATATATATGAAGTAATACCCATTGACTGAAAATTCACAAAAACGTGGAAATCGGCAAAATATTGCCTAATTCGATGATATTTTGTTTAAATCACATGAAGGAAAAGGAGATGATAAACGTCAAAATATTGCTAAATTCGATGATTTTTCGTACGAAACAAAATGCAAGAAAACTTGCTTAAAATGCAATATTATGCGAAATTCTGAGATTTGAAGGCCAAATCACATATCGTGATACTACATGAAATAGTATCGAAATATTGGTAAAAATGAATATATTTACGTAATATCAAACTTCATGAAAAACGTGAAAAAAGTCACTATTTAACCATATTTGAGGATTTTAACTTCAAATCATAGAGCGAGGTTTCGTATTATTTAGATCCAAGAAAAGACATATGACAATGTTGTATCCAATACAAATGATAAAAAACAATGTGTTTTCATTAGAATTAACTATAATGTTCTTGATTTTCCGTTTATATTAACGAGGGAAGATGTACACGTAAAACCGCTCTAATCCGGCTGAAACGTCGATATATGCAATAAAAACAGAACTTCTCCCCTTTTCAATATCTTACTCAGAATTTTAACGAGAAACAAATAGTTGATTGAAAATGAAGTATTTAAGGTTATTATGTAATCAATTATGTGTTTGCATCATTTTTATCGTATATATATGAAGTAATACCCATTGACTGAAAATTCACAAAAACGTGGAAATCGGCAAAATATTGCCTAATTCGATGATATTTTGTTTAAATCACATGGAGGAAAAGAAGATGATAAACGTCAAAATATTGCTAAATTCGATGATTTTTCGTACTAAACAAAATGCAAGAAAACTTGCTTAAAATGCAATATTATGCGTAATTCTGAGATTTGAAAGCCAAATCACATATCGTGATACTACATGAAATAGTATCGAAATATTGGTAAAAAATGAATATATTTACGTAATATCAAACTACATGAAAAACGTGAAAAATTCACTATTTAACCATATTTGAATATTTTAACTTCAAATCATAGAGCGAGGTTTCGTATTATTTAGATCCAAGAAAAGACATATGACAATGTTGTATCCAATACAAATGATAAAAAACAATGTGTTTTCATTAGAATTAACAATAATGATCTTGATTTTCCGTTTATATTAACGAGGGAAGATGTACACGTAAAACCGCTCTAATCCGGCTGAAACGTCGATATATGCAATAAAAACAGAACTTCTCCGCTTTTCAATATCTTACTCAGAATTTTAACGAGAAACAAATAGTTGATTGAAAATGAAGTATTTAAGGTTATTATCTAATCAATTATGTGTTTGCATCATTTTTATCGTATATATATGAAGTAATACCCATTGACTGAAAATTCACAAAAACGTGGAAATCGGCAAAATATTGCCTAATTCGATGATATTTTGTTTAAATCACATGAAGGAAAAGGAGATGATAAACGTCAAAATATTGCTAAATTCGATGATTTTTCGTACGAAACAAAATGCAAGAAAACTTGCTTAAAATGCAATATTATGCGAAATTCTGAGATTTGAAGGCCAAATCACATATCGTGATACTACATGAAATAGTATCGAAATATTGGTAAAAATTAATATATTTACGTAATATCAAACTTCATGAAAAACGTGAAAAAATTCACTATTTAACCATATTTGAGGATTTTAACTTCAAATCATAGAGCGAGGTTTCGTATTATTTAGATCCAAGAAAAGACATATGACAATGTTGTATCCAATACAAATGATAAAAAACAATGTGTTTTCATTAGAATTAACTATAATGTTCTTGATTTTCCGTTTATATGTACACGTAAAGATGTACACGTAAAACCGCTCTAATCCGGCTGAAACGTCGATATATGCAATTAAAAACAGAACTTCTCCCCTTTTTAATATCTTACTCAGAATTTTAACGAGAAACAAATAGTTGATTGAAAATGAAGTATTTAAGGTTATTATCTAATCAATTATGTGTTTGCATCATTTTTATCGTATATATATGAAGTAATACCCATTGACTGAAAATTCATAAAAACGTGGAAATCGGCAAAATATTGCCTAATTCGATGATATTTTGTTTAAATCACATGAAGGAAAAGGAGATGATAAACGTCAAAATATTGCTATATTCGATGATTTTTCGTACGAAACAAAATGCAAGAAAACTTGCTTAAAATGCAATATTATGCGAAATTCTGAGATTTGAAGGCCAAATCACATATCGTGATACTACATGAAATAGTATCGAAATATTGGTAAAAATGAATATATTTACGTAATATCAAACTACATGAAAAACGTGAAAAAAGTCACTATTTAACCATATTTGAGGATTTTAACTTCAAATCATAGAGCGAGGTTTCGTATTATTTAGATCCAAAAAAAGACATATGACAATGTTGTTTCCAATACAAATGATAAAAAACGATGTGTTTTCATTAGAATTAACTATAGTGTTCTTGATTTTCCGTTTATATTAACGAGGGAAGATGTACACGTAAAACCGCTCTAATCAGGCTGAAACGTCAATATATGCAATAAAAACCGAACTTCTTCCCTTTTCAATATCTTGCTCAGTATTTTAACGAGAAACAAATAGATGATTGAAAATGAAGTATTTAAAGTTATTATCTAAGCAATTATGTGTTTGCATCATTTTTATCGTATATATATGAATTAATTCCCATGGACGGAAAATTCACAAAAACGTGGAAAACGGCAAAATATTGCCTAATTCGATGATATTTTATTTAAATCACATGAAGGAAAAGGGGATGATAAACGTCAAAATATTGGTAAATTCGATGATTTTTCGTACGAAACAAAATGCAAGAAAACTTGCTTAAAATGCAATATTATGCGAAATTCTGAGATTTGAAGGCCAAATCACAAATTGTGATACTACATGAAATAGTATCGAAATATTGGTAAAAATGAATATATTTACGTAATATCAAACTACATGAAAAACGTGAAAAAAGTCACTATTTTACCATATTTGAGGATTTTACTTTCAAATCATAGAGCGAGGTTTCGAATTATTTAGTTCCAAGAAAAGACATATGACAATGTTGTTTCCAATACAAATGATAAAAAACAATGTGTTTTCATTAGAATTAACTATAATGTTCTTGATTTTCCGTTTATATTAACGAGGGAAGATGTACACGTAAAACCGCTCTAATCCGGCTGAAACGTCGATATATGCAATAAAAACCGAACTTCTCCCCTTTTCAATATCTTACTCAGTTTTTTAACGAGAAACAAATAGATGATTGAAAATGAAGTATTTAAGGTTATTATCTAATCAATTATGTGTTTCCATCATTTTATCGTATATATATGAAGTAATACCCATTGACTGAAAATTCACAAAAACGTGGATATCGGCAAAATATTGCCTAATTCGATGATATTTTGTTTAAATCACATGAAGGAAAAGGAGATGATAAACGACAAAATATTGCTAAATTCGATGATTTTTCGTACGAAACAAAATGCAAGAAAACTTGCTTAAAATGCAGTATTATGCGAAATTCTGAGATTTGAAGGCCAAATCACATATCGTGATACTACATGAAATAGTATCGAAATATTGGTAAAAATGAATATATTTACGTAATAACAAACTACATGAAAAACGTGAAAAAATTCACTATTTAACCATATTTGAGGATTTTAACTTCAAATCATAGAGCGAGGTTTCGTATTATTTAGATCCAAAAAAAGACATATGACAATGTTGTATCCAATACAAATGATAAAAAACAATGTGTTTTCATTAGAATTAACTATAATGTTCTTGATTTTCCGTTTATATTAACGAGGGAAGATGTACACGTAAAACCGCTCTAATCCGGCTGAAACATCGATATATGCAATAAAAACAGAACTTCTCCGCTTTTCAATATCTTACTCAGAATTTTAACGAGAAACAAATAGTTGATTGAAAATGAAGTATTTAAGGTTATTATCTAATCAATTATGTGTTTGCATCATTTTTATCGTATATATATGAAGTAATACCCATTGACTGAAAATTCACAAAAACGTGGAAATCGGCAAAATATTGCCTAATTCGATGATATTTTGTTTAAATCACATGAAGGAAAAGGAGATGATAAACGTCAAAATATTGCTAAATTCGATGATTTTTCGTACGAAACAAAATGCAAGAAAACTTGCTTAAAATGCAATATTATGCGAAATTCTGAGATTTGAAGGCCAAATCACATATCGTGATACTACATGAAATAGTATCGAAATATTGGTAAAAATGAATATATTTACGTAATATCAAACTACATGAAAAACGTGAAAAAAGTCACTATTTAACCATATATGAGGATTTTAACTTCAAATCATAGAGCGAGGTTTCGTATTATTTAGATCCAAGAAAAGACATATGACAATGTTGTATCCAATACAAATGATTAAAAACAATGTGTTTTCATTAGAATTAACTATAATGTTCTTGATTTTCCGTTTATATTAACGAGGGAAGATGTACACGTAAAACCGCTCTAATCTGGCTGAAACGTCGATATATGCAATAAAAACAGAACTTCTCCCCCTTTTCAATATCTTACTCAGAATTTTAACGAGAAACAAATAGTTGATTGAAAATGAAGTATTTAGGTTATTATCTAATCAATTATGTGTTTGCATCATTTTTATCGTATATATATGAAGTAATACCCATTGACTGAAAATTCACAAAAACGTGGAATATCGGCAAAATATTGCCTAATTCGATGATATTTTGTTTAAATCACATGAAGGAAAAGGAGATGATAAACGTCAAAATATTGCTAAATTCGATGATTTTTCGTACGAAACAAAATGCAAGAAAACTTGCTTAAAATGCAATATTATGCGAAATTCTGAGATTTGAAGGCCAAATCACATATCGTGATACTACATGAAATAGTATCGAAATATTGGTAAAAATGAATATATTTACGTAATATCAAACTTACATGAAAAACGTGAAAAAAGTCACTATTTAACCATATTTGAGGATTTTAACTTCAAATCATAGAGCGAGGTTTCGTATTATTTAGATCCAAGAAAAGACATATGACAATGTTGTATCCAATACAAATGATAAAAAACAATGTGTTTTCATTAGAATTAACTATAATGTTCTTGATTTTCCGTTTATATTAACGAGGGAAGATGTACACGTAAAACCGCTCTAATCCGGCTGAAACGTCGATATATGCAATAAAAACAGAACTTCTCCCCTTTTCAATATCTTACTCAGAATTTTAACGAGAAACAAATAGTTGATTGAAAATGAAGTATTTAAGGTTATTATCTAATCAATTATGTGTTTGCATCATTTTTATCGTATATATATGAAGTAATACCCATTGACTGAAAATTCACAAAAACGTGGAAATCGGCAAAATATTGCCTAATTCGATGATATTTTGTTTAAATCACATGAAGGAAAAGGAGATGATAAACGTCAAAATATTGCTAAATTCGATGATTTTTCGTACGAAACAAAATGCAAGAAAACTTGCTTAAAATGCAATATTATGCGAAATTCTGAGATTTGAAGGCCAAATCACATATCGTGATACTACATGAAATAGTATCGAAATATTGGTAAAAATGAATATATTTACGTAATATCAAACTACATGAAAAACGTGAAAAAAGTCACTATTTAACCATATTTGAGGATTTTAACTTCAAATCATAGAGCGAGGTTTCGTATTATTTAGATCCAAGAAAAGACATATGACAATGTTGTATCCAATACAAATGATAAAAAACAATGTGTTTTCATTAGAATTAACTATAATGTTCTTGATTTTCCGTTTATATTAACGAGGGAAGATGTACACGTAAAACCGCTCTAATCCGGCTGAAACGTCGATATATGCAATAAAAACAGAACTTCTCCCCTTTTCAATATCTTACTCAGTATTTTAACGAGAAACAAATAGTTGATTGAAAATGAAGTATTTAAGGTTATTATCTAATCAATTATGTGTTTGCATCATTTTTATCGTATATATATGAAGTAATACCCATTGACTGAAAATTCACAAAAACGTGGAAATCGGCAAAATATTGCCTAATTCGATGATATTTTGTTTAAATCACATGAAGGAAAAGGAGATGATAAACGTCAAAATATTGCTAAATTCGATGATTTTTCGTACGAAACAAAATGCAAGAAAACTTGCTTAAAATGCAATATTATGCGAAATTCTGAGATTTGAAGGCCAAATCACATATCGTGATACTACATGAAATAGTATCGAAATATTGGTAAAAATGAATATATTTACGTAATATCAAACTTCATGAAAAACGTGAAAAAAGTCACTATTTAACCATATTTGAGGATTTTAACTTCAAATCATAGAGCGAGGTTTCGTATTATTTAGATCCAAGAAAAGACATATGACAATGTTGTATCCAATACAAATGATAAAAAACAATGTGTTTTCATTAGAATTAACTATAATGTTCTTGATTTTCCGTTTATATGTACACGTAAAGATGTACACGTAAAACCGCTCTAATCCGGCTGAAACGTCGATATATGCAATTAAAAACAGAACTTCTCCCCTTTTTAATATCTTACTCAGAATTTTAACGAGAAACAAATAGTTGATTGAAAATGAAGTATTTAAGGTTATTATCTAATCAATTATGTGTTTGCATCATTTTTATCGTATATATATGAAGTAATACCCATTGACTGAATATTCACAAAAACGTGGAAATCGGCAAAATATTGCCTAATTCGATGATATTTTGTTTAAATCACATGAAGGAAAAGGAGATGATAAACGTCAAAATATTGCTATATTCGATGATTTTTCGTACGAAACAAAATGCAAGAAAACTTGCTTAAAATGCAATATTATGCGAAATTCTGAGATTTGAAGGCCAAATCACATATCGTGATACTACATGAAATAGTATCGAAATATTGGTAAAAATGAATATATTTACGTAATATCAAACTACATGAAAAACGTGAAAAAAGTCACTATTTAACCATATTTGAGGATTTTAACTTCAAATCATAGAGCGAGGTTTCGTATTATTTAGATCCAAAAAAAGACATATGACAATGTTGTTTCCAATACAAATGATAAAAAACGATGTGTTTTCATTAGAATTAACTATAGTGTTCTTGATTTTCCGTTTATATTAACGAGGGAAGATGTACACGTAAAACCGCTCTAATCAGGCTGAAACGTCAATATATGCAATAAAAACCGAACTTCTTCCCTTTTCAATATCTTGCTCAGTATTTTAACGAGAAACAAATAGATGATTGAAAATGAAGTATTTAAGGTTATTATCTAAGCAATTATGTGTTTGCATCATTTTTATCGTATATATATGAATTAATTCCCATGGACGGAAAATTCACAAAAACGTGGAAAACGGCAAAATATTGCCTAATTCGATGATATTTTATTTAAATCACATGAAGGAAAAGGGGATGATAAACGTCAAAATATTGGTAAATTCGATGATTTTTCGTACGAAACAAAATGCAAGAAAACTTGCTTAAAATGCAATATTATGCGAAATTCTGAGATTTGAAGGCCAAATCACAAATTGTGATACTACATGAAATAGTATCGAAATATTGGTAAAATATGAATATATTTACGTAATATCAAACTACATGAAAGACGTGAAAAATTCACTATTTAACCATATTTGAGGATTTTAACTTCAAATCATAGAGCGAGGTTTTGTATTATTTAGATTCAAGAAAAGACATATGACAATGTTGTATCCAATACAAATGATAAAAAACAATGTGTTTTCATTAGAATTAACTATAATGTTCTTGATTTTCCGTTTATATTAACGAGGGAAGAAAAAACCGCTCAACACGTAAAACCGCTCTAATCCGGCGGAAACGTCGATATATGCAATAAAAACAGAACTTCTCCCCTTTTCAATATCTTACTCAGAATTTTAACGAGAAACAAATAGTTGATTGAAAATGAAGTATTTAAGGTTATTATCTAATCAATTATGTGTTTGCATCATTTTTATCGTATATATATGAAGTAATACCCATTGACTGAAAATTCACAAAAACGTGGAAATCGGCAAAATTTTGCCTAATTCGATGATATTTTGTTTAAATCACATGAAGGAAAAGGAGATGATAAACGTCAAAATATTGCTAAATTCGATGATTTTTCGTACGAAACAAAATGCAAGAAAACTTGCTTAAAATGCAATATTATGCGAAATTCTGAGATTTGAAGGCCAAATCACATATCGTGATACTACATGAAATAGTATCGAAATATTGGTAAAAATGAATATATTTACGTAATATCAAACTACATGAAAAACGTGAAAAAAGTCACTATTTAACCATATTTGAGGATTTTAACTTCAAATCATAGAGCGAGGTTTCGTATTATTTAGATTCCAAGAAAAGACATATGACAATGTTGTTTCCAATACAAATGATAAAAAACAATGTGTTTTCATTAGAATTAACTATAGTGTTCTTGATTTTCCGTTTATATTAACGAGGGAAGATGTACACGTAAAACCGCTCTAATCAGGCTGAAACGTCGATATATGCAATAAAAACCGAACTTCTTCCCTTTTCAATATCTTACTCAGTATTTTAACGAGAAACAAATAGATGATTGAAAATGAAGTATTTAAGGTTATTATCTAAGCAATTATGTGTTTGCATCATTTTTATCGTATATATATGAATTAATACCCATGGACGGAAAATTCACAAAAACGTGGAAAACGGCAAAATATTGCCTAATTCGATGATATTTTATTTAAATCACATGAAGGAAAAGGGGATGATAAACGTCAAAATATTGGTAAATTCGATGATTTTTCGTACGAAACAAAATGCAAGAAAACTTGCTTAAAATGCAATATTATGCGAAATTCTGAGATTTGAAGGCCAAATCACAAATTGTGATACTACATGAAATAGTATCGAAATATTGGTAAAAATGAATATATTTACGTAATATCAAACTACATGAAAAACGTGAAAAAAGTCACTATTTTACCATATTTGAGGATTTTACTTTCAAATCATAGAGCGAGGTTTCGAATTATTTAGTTCCAAGAAAAGACATATGACAATGTTGTTTCCAATACAAATGATAAAAAACAATGTGTTTTCATTAGAATTAACTATAATGTTCTTGATTTTCCGTTTATATAATAACGAGGGAAGATGTACACGTAAAACCGCTCTAATCCGGCTGAAACGTCGATATATGCAATAAAAACCGAACTTCTCCCCTTTTCAATATCTTACTCAGTTTTTTAACGAGAAACAAATAGATGATTGAAAATGAAGTATTTAAGGTTATTATCTAATCAATTATGTGTTTCCATCATTTTTATAGTATATATATGAAGTAATACCATTTGACTGAAAATTCACAAAAACGTGGAAATCGGCAAAATATTGCCTAATTCGATGATATTTTGTTTAAATCACATGAAGGAAAAGGAGATGATAAACGTCAAAATATTGCTAAATTCGATGATTTTTCGTACGAAACAAAATGCAAGAAAACTTGCTTAAAATGCAATATTATGCGAAATTCTGAGATTTGAAGGCCAAATCACATATCGTGATACTACATGAAATAGTATCGAAATATTGGTAAAAATGAATATATTTACGTAATATCAAACTACATGAAAAACGTGAAAAAAGTCACTATTTAACCATATTTGAGGATTTTAACTTCAAATCATAGAGCGAGGTTTCGTATTATTTAGATCCAAAAAAAGACATATGACAATGTTGTTTCCAATACAAATGATAAAAAACGATGTGTTTTCATTAGAATTAACTATAGTGTTCTTGATTTTCCGTTTATATTAACGAGGGAAGATGTACACGTAAAACCGCTCTAATCAGGCTGAAACGTCAATATATGCAATAAAAACCGAACTTCTTCCCTTTTCAATATCTTGCTCAGTATTTTAACGAGAAACAAATAGATGATTGAAAATGAAGTATTTAAGGTTATTATCTAAGCAATTATGTGTTTGCATCATTTTTATCGTATATATATGAATTAATTCCCATGGACGGAAAATTCACAAAAACGTGGAAAACGGCAAAATATTGCCTAATTCGATGATATTTTATTTAAATCACATGAAGGAAAAGGGGATGATAAACGTCAAAATATTGGTAAATTCGATGATTTTTCGTACGAAACAAAATGCAAGAAAACTTGCTTAAAATGCAATATTATGCGAAATTCTGAGATTTGAAGGCCAAATCACAAATTGTGATACTACATCAAATAGTATCGAAATATTGGTAAAATATGAATATATTTACGTAATATCAAACTACATGAAAAACGTGAAAAATTCACTATTTAACCATATTTGAGGATTTTAACTTCAAATCATAGAGCGAAGTTTTGTATTATTTAGATTCAAGAAAAGACATATGACAATGTTGTATCCAATACAAATGATAAAAAACAATGTGTTTTCATTAGAATTAACTATAATGTTCTTGATTTTCCGTTTATATTAACGAGGGAAGATGTACACGTAAAACCGCTCTAATCCGGCGGAAACGTCGATATATGCAATAAAAACAGAACTTCTCCCCTTTTCAATATCTTACTCAGAATTTTAACGAGAAACAAATAGTTGATTGAAAATGAAGTATTTAAGGTTATTATCTAATCAATTATGTGTTTGCATCATTTTTATCGTATATATATGAAGTAATACCCATTGACTGAAAATTCACAAAAACGTGGAAATCGGCAAAATTTTGCCTAATTCGATGATATTTTGTTTAAATCACATGAAGGAAAAGGAGATGATAAACGTCAAAATATTGCTAAATTCGATGATTTTTCGTACGAAACAAAATGCAAGAAAACTTGCTTAAAATGCAATATTATGCGAAATTCTGAGATTTGAAGGCCAAATCACATATCGTGATACTACATGAAATAGTATCGAAATATTGGTAAAAATGAATATATTTACGTAATATCAAACTACATGAAAAACGTGAAAAAAGTCACTATTTAACCATATTTGAGGATTTTAACTTCAAATCATAGAGCGAGGTTTCGTATTATTTAGATCCAAAAAAAGACATATGACAATGTTGTTTCCAATACAAATGATAAAAAACAATGTGTTTTCATTAGAATTAACTATAGTGTTCTTGATTTTCCGTTTATATTAACGAGGGAAGATGTACACGTAAAACCGCTCTAATCAGGCTGAAACGTCGATATATGCAATAAAAACCGAACTTCTTCCCTTTTCAATATCTTACTCAGTATTTTAACGAGAAACAAATAGATGATTGAAAATGAAGTATTTAAGGTTATTATCTAAGCAATTATGTGTTTGCATCATTTTTATCGTATATATATGAATTAATACCCATGGACGGAAAATTCACAAAAACGTGGAAAACAGGCAAAATATTGCCTAATTCGATGATATTTTATTTAAATCACATGAAGGAAAAGGGGATGATAAACGTCAAAATATTGGTAAATTCGATGATTTTTCGTACGAAACAAAATGCAAGAAAACTTGCTTAAAATGCAATATTATGCGAAATTCTGAGATTTGAAGGCCAAATCACATATCGTGATACTACATGAAATAGTATCGAAATATTGGTAAAAATGAATATATTTACGTAATATCGAACTACATGAAAAACGTGAAAAAAGTCACTATTTTACCATATTTGAGGATTTTACTTTCAAATCATAGAGCGAGGTTTCGAATTATTTAGTTCCAAGAAAAGACATATGACAATGTTGTTTCCAATACAAATGATAAAAAACAATGTGTTTTCATTAGAATTAACTATAGTGTTCTTGATTTTCCATTTATATTAACGAGGAAGATGTACACGTAAAACCGCTCTAATCAGGCTGAAACGTCGATATATGCAATAAAAACCGAACTTCTTCCCTTTTCAATATCTTACTCAGTATTTTAACGAGAAACAAATAGATGATTGAAAATGAAGTATTTAAGGTTATTATCTAAGCAATTATGTGTTTGCATCATTTTTATCGTATATATATGAATTAATACCCATGGACGGAAAATTCACAAAAACGTGGAAAACGGCAAAATATTGCCTAATTCGATGATATTTTATTTAAATCACATGAAGGAAAAGGGGATGATAAACGTCAAAATATTGGTAAATTCGATGATTTTTCGTACGAAACAAAATGCAAGAAAACTTGCTTAAAATGCAATATTATGTGAAATTCTGAGATTTGAAGGCCAAATCACATATCGTGATACTACATGAAATAGTATCGAAATATTGGTAAAAATGAATATATTTACGTAATATCAAACTACATGAAAAACGTGAAAAAAGTCACTATTTTACCATATTTGAGGATTTTACTTTCAAATCATAGAGCGAGGTTTCGAATTATTTAGTTCCAAGAAAAGACATATGACAATGTTGTTTCCAATACAAATGATAAAAAACAATGTGTTTTCATTAGAATTAACTATAGTGTTCTTGATTTTCCATTTATATTAACGAGGAAGATGTACACGTAAAACCGCTCTAATCAGGCTGAAACGTCGATATATGCAATAAAAACCGAACTTCTTCCCTTTTCAATATCTTACTCAGTATTTTAACGAGAAACAAATAGATGATTGAAAATGAAGTATTTAAGGTTATTATCTAAGCAATTATGTGTTTGCATCATTTTTATCGTATATATATGAAGTAATACCCATTGACTGAAAATTCACAAAAACGTGGAAATCGGCAAAATATTGCCTAATTCGATGATATTTTGTTTAAATCACATGAAGGAAAAGGAGATGATAAACGTCAACATATTGCTAAATTCGATGATTTTTCGTACGAAACAAAATGCAGGAAAACTTGCTTAAAATGCAATATTATGCGAAATTCTGAGATTTGAAGGCCAAATCACATATCGTGATACTACATGAAATAGTATCGAAATATTGGTAAAAATGAATATATTTACGTAATATCAAACTACATGAAAAACGTGAAAAAAGTCACTATTTAACCATATTTGAGGATTTTAACTTCAAATCATAGAGCGAGGTTTCGTATTATTTAGATCCAAAAAAAGACATATGACAATGTTGTTTCCAATACAAATGATAAAAAACAATGTGTTTTCATTAGAATTAACTATAGTGTTCTTGATTTTCCGTTTATATTAACGAGGGAAGATGTACACGTAAAACCGCTCTAATCAGGCTGAAACGTCGATATATGCAATAAAAACCGAACTTCTTCCCTTTTCAATATCTTACTCAGTATTTTAACGAGAAACAAATAGATGATTGAAAATGAAGTATTTAAGGTTATTATCTAAGCAATTATGTGTTTGCATAATTTTTATCGTATATATATGAATTAATACCCATGGACGGAAAATTCACAAAAACTTGGAAAACGGCAAAATATTGCCTAATTCGATGATATTTTATTTAAATCACATGAAGGAAAAGGGGATGATAAACGACAAAATATTGGTAAATTCGATGATTTTTCGTACGAAACAAAATGCAAGAAAACTTGCTTAAAATGCAATATTATGCGAAATTCTGAGATTTGAAGGCCAAATCACAAATTGTGATACTACATGAAATAGTATCGAAATATTGGTAAAAATGAATATATTTACGTAATATCAAACTACATGAAAAACGTGAAAAAAGTCACTATTTTACCATATTTGAGGATTTTACTTTCAAATCATAGAGCGAGGTTTCGAATTATTTAGTTCCAAGAAAAGACATATGACAATGTTGTTTCCAATACAAATGATAAAAAACAATGTGTTTTCATTAGAATTAACTATAATGTTCTTGATTTTCCGTTTATATTAACGAGGGAAGATGTACACGTAAAACCGCTCTAATCCGGCTGAAACGTCGATATATGCAATAAAAACCGAACTTCTCCCCTTTTCAATATCTTACTCAGTATTTTAACGAGAAACAAATAGATGATTGAAAATGAAGTATTTAAGGTTATTATCTAATCAATTATGTGTTTCCATCATTTTTATCTTATATATATGAAGTAATACCCATTGACTGAAAATTCACAAAAACGTGGAAATCGGCAAAATATTGCCTAATTCGATGATATTTTGTTTAAATCACATGAAGGAAAAGGAGATGATAAACGTCAAAATATTGCTAAATTCGATGATTTTTCGTACGAAACAAAATGCAAGAAAACTTGCTTAAAATGCAATATTATGCGAAATTCTGAGATTTGAAGGCCAAATCACATATCGTGATACTACATGAAATAGTATCGAAATATTGGTAAAAAATGAATATATTTACGTAATATCAAACTACATGAAAAACGTGAAAAATTCACTATTTAACCATATTTGAGGATTTTAACTTCAAATCATAGAGCGAGGTTTCGTATTATTTAGATCCAAGAAAAGACATATGACAATGTTGTATCCAATACAAATGATAAAAAACAATGTGTTTTCATTAGAATTAACTATAATGTTCCTGATTTTCCGTTTATATTAACGAGGGAAGATGTACACGTAAAACCGCTCTAATCCGGCTGAAACGTCGATATATGCAATAAAAACAGAACTTCTCCCCTTTTCAATATCTTACTCAGAATTTTAACGAGAAACAAATAGTTGATTGAAAATGAAGTATTTAAGGTTATTATCTAATCAATTATGTGTTTGCATCATTTTTATCGTATATATATGAAGTAATACCCATTAACTGAAAATTCACAAAAACGTGGAAATCGGCAAAATATTGCCTAATTCGATGAAATTTTGTTTAAATCACATGAAGGAAAAGGAGATGATAAACGTCAAAATATTGCTAAATTCGATGATTTTTCGTACGAAACAAAATGCAAGAAAACTTGCTTAAAATGCAATATTATGCGAAATTCTGAGATTTGAAGGCCAAATCACATATCGTGATACTACATGAAATAGTATCGAAATATTTGTAAAAATGAATATATTTACGTAATATCAAACTACATGAAAAACGTGAAAAAAGTCACTATTTAACCATATTTGAGGATTTTAACTTCAAATCATAGAGCGAGGTTTCGTATTATTTAGATCCAAAAAAAGACATATGACAATGTTGTTTCCAATACAAATGATAAAAAACAATGTGTTTTCATTAGAATTAACTATAGTGTTCTTGATTTTCCGTTTATATTAACGAGGGAAGATATACACGTAAAACCGCTCTAATCAGGCTGAAACGTCGATATATGCAATAAAAACCGAACTTCTTCCCTTTTCAATATCTTACTCAGTATTTTAACGAGAAACAAATAGATGATTGAAAATGAAGTATTTAAGGTTATTATCTAAGCAATTATGTGTTTGCATCATTTTTATCGTATATATATGAATTAATACCCATGGACGGAAAATTCACAAAAACGTGGAAAACAGCAAAATATTGCCTAATTCGATGATATTTTATTTAAATCACATGAAAGAAAAGGGGATGATAAACGTCAAAATATTGGTAAATTCGATGATTTTTCGTACGAAACAAAATGCAAGAAAACTTGCTTAAAATGCAATATTATGCGAAATTCTGAGATTTGAAGGCCAAATCACAAATTGTGATACTACATGAAATAGTATCGAAATATTGGTAAAAATGAATATATTTACGTAATATCAAACTACATGAAAAACGTGAAAAAAGTCACGAGGTTTCGAATTATTTAGTTCCAAGAAAAGACATATGACAATGTTGTTTCTAATACAAATGATAAAAAACAATGTGTTTTCATTAGAATTAACTATAATGTTCTTGATTTTCCGTTTATATTAACGAGGGAAGATGTACACGTAAAACCGCTCTAATCCGGCTGAAACGTCGATATATGCAATAAAAACCGAACTTCTCCCCTTTTCAATATCTTACTCAGTTTTTTAACGAGAAACAAATAGATGATTGAAAATGAAGTATTTAAGGTTATTATCTAATCAATTATGTGTTTCCATTATTTTTATCGTATATATATGAAGAAATACCCATTGACTGAAAATTCACAAAAACGTGGAAATCAGCAAAATAATGCCTAATTCGATGATATTTTGTTTAAATCACATGAAGGAAAAGGAGATGATAAACGTCAAAATATTGCTAAATTCGATGATTTTTCGTACGAAACAAAATGCAAGAAAACTTGCTTAAAATGCAATATTATGCGAAATTCTGAGATTTGAAGGCCAAATCACTTATCGTGATACTACATGAAATAGTATCGAAATATTGGTAAAAATGAATGTATTTACGTAATGTCAAACTACATGAAAAACGTGAAAAAGTCACTATTTAACCATATTTGAGGATTTTAACTTCAAATCATAGAGCGAGGTTTCGTATTATTTAGATCCAAGAAAAGACATATGACAATGCTGTTTCAAATACAAATGATAAAAAACAATGTGTTTTCATCAGAATTAACTAAAATGTTCCTGATTTTCCGTTTATATTACCGATGGAAGATGTACACGTAAAACCGCTCTAATCCGGCTGAAACGTCGATATATGCAATAAAAACCGAACTTCTCCCCTTTTCAATATCTTACTCAGTATTTTAACGAGAAAAAAATAGATGATTGAAAATGAGGTATATAAGGTTATTATCTAATCAATTATGTGTTTGCATCATTTTTATCGTATATATATGAATTAATACCCATGGACTGAAAATTCACAAAAACGTGGAAAACGGCAAAATATTGCCTAATACGATGATATTTTATTTATATCACATGAAGGAAAAGGGGATGATAAACGACAAAATATTGGTAAATTCGATGATTTTTCGTACGAAACAAAATGCAAGAAAACTTGCTTAAAATGCAATATTTTGCGAAATTCTGAGATTTGAAGGCCAAATCACATATTGTGATACTACATGAAATAGTATCGAAATATTGGTAAAAATGAATATATTTACGTAGTAATATCAAACTACATGAAAAACGTGAAAAAGTCACTATTTAACCATATTTGAGGATTTTAACTTCAAATCATAGAGCGAGGTTTCGTATTATTTAGATCCAAGAAAAGACATATGACAATGCTGTTTCCAATACAAATGATAAAAAACAATGTGTTTCCATTAGAATTAACTAAAATGTTCCTGATTTTCCGTTTATATTACCGATGGAAGATGTACACGTAAAACCGCTCTAATCCGGCTGAAACGTCGATATATGCAATAAAAACCGAACTTCTCCCCTTTTCAATATCCTCAGTATTTTAACGAGAAAAAAATAGATGATTGAAAATGAGGTATTTAAGGTTATTATCTAATCAATTATGTGTTTGCATCATTTTTATCGTATATATATGAATTAATACCCATGGACTGAAAATTCACAAAAACGTGGAAAACGGAAAAATATTGCCTAACTCGATGATATTTTTTTTAAATCACATGAAGGAAAAGGAGATGATAAACGTCAAAATATTGCTAAATTCGATGATTTTTCGTACGAAACAAAATGCAAGAAAACTTGCTTAAAATGCAATATTATGCGAAATTCTGAGATTTGAAGGCCAAATCACATATCGTGATACTACATGAAATAGTATCGAAATATTGGTAAAAATGAATATATTTACGTAATATCAAACTATATGAAAAACGTGAAAAAGTCACTACTTAACCATATTTGAGGATTTTAACTTCAAATCATAGAGCGAGGTTTCGTATTATTTAGATCCAAGAAAAGACATATGACAATGCTGTTTCCAATACAAATGATAAAAAACAATGTGTTTTCATTAGAATTAACTAAAATGTTCCTGATTTTCCGTTTATATTACCGATGGAAGATGTACACGTAAAACTGCTCTAATCCGGCTGAAACGTCGATATATGGAATAAAAACCGAACTTCTCCCCTTTGCAATATCTTACTCAGTATTTTAACGAGAAACAAATAGATGATTGAAAATGAAGTATTTAAGGTTATTATCTAATCAATTACGTGTTTGCATCATTTTTATCGTATATATATGAAGTAATACCCATTGACTGAAAATTCACAAAAACGTGGAAATCGGCAAAATATTGCCTAATTCGATGATATTTTGTTTAAATCACATGAAGGAAAAGGAGATGATAAACGTCAAAATATTGCTAAATTCGATGATTTTTCGTACGAAACAAAATGCAAGAAAACTTGCTTAAAATGCAATATTATGCGAAATTCTGAGATTTGAAGGCCAAATCACATATCGTGATACTACATGAAATAGTATCGAAATATTGGTAAAAATGAATATATTTACGTAATATCAAACTAAATGAAAAACGTGAAAAAGTCACTATTTAACCATATTTGAGGATTTTAACTTCAAATCATAGAGCGAGGTTTCGTATTATTTAGATCCAAGAAAAGACATATGACAATGCTGTTTCCAATACAAATGATAAAAAACAATGTGTTTTCATTAGAATTAAATAAATGTTCCTGATTTTCCGTTTATATTACCGATGGAAGATGTACACGTAAAACCGCTCTAATCCGGCTGAAACGTCGATATATGCAATAAAAACCGAACTTCTCCCCTTTTCAATATCTTACTCAGTATTTTAACGAGAAAAAAATAGATGATTGAAAATGAGGTATTTAAGGTTATTATCTAATCAATTATGTATTTGCATCATTTTTATCGTATATATATGAATTAATACCCATGGACTGAAAATTCACAAAAACGTGGAAATCGGCAAAATATTGCCTAATTCGATGATATTTTGTTTAAATCACATGAAGGAAAAGGAGATGATAAACGTCAAAATATTGCTAAATTCGATGATTTTTCGTACGAAACAAAATGCAAGAAAACTTGCTTAAAATGCAATATTATGTGAAATTCTGAGATTTGAAGGCCAAATCACATATCGTGATACTACATGAAATAGTATCGAAATATTGGTAAAAATGAATATATTTACGTAATATCAAACTACATGAAAAACGTGAAAAAAGTCGCTATTTTACCATATTTGAGGATTTTACTTTCAAATCATAGAGCGAGGTTTCGAATTATTTAGTTCCAAGAAAAGACATATGACAATGTTGTTTCCAATACAAATGATAAAAAACAATGTGTTTTCATTAGAATTAACTATAGTGTTCTTGATTTTCCGTTTATATTAACGAGGGAAGATGTACACGTAAAACCGCTCTAATCAGGCTGAAACGTCGATATATGCAATAAAAACCGAACTTCTTCCCTTTTCAATATCTTACTCAGTATTTTAACGAGAAACAAATAGATGATTGAAAATGAAGTATTTAAGGTTATTATCTAAGCAATTATGTGTTTGCATCATTTTTATCGTATATATATGAATTAATACCCATGGACGGAAAATTCACAAAAACGTGGAAAACGGCAAAATATTGCCTAATTCGATGATATTTTATTTAAATCACATGAAGGAAAAGGGGATGATAAACGTCAAAATATTGGTAAATTCGATGATTTTTCGTACGAAACAAAATGCAAGAAAACTTGCTTAAAATGCAATATTATGCGAAATTCTGAGATTTGAAGGCCACATCACAAATTGTGATACTACATGAAATAGTATCGAAATATTGGTAAAAATGAATATATTTACGTAATATCAAACTACATGAAAAACGTGAAAAAAGTCACTATTTTACCATATTTGAGGATTTTACTTTCATAGAGCGTTCATTTTACTTTTTACATAGAGCGAGGTTTCGAATTATTTAGTTCCAAGAAAAGACATATGACAATGTTGTTTCCAATACAAATGATAAAAAACAATGTGTTTTCATTAGAATTAACTATAGTGTTCTTGATTTTCCATTTATATTAACGAGGAAGATGTACACGTAAAACCGCTCTAATCAGGCTGAAACGTCGATATATGCAATAAAAACCGAACTTCTTCCCTTTTCAATATCTTACTCAGTATTTTAACGAGAAACAAATAGATGATTGAAAATGAAGTATTTAAGGTTATTATCTAAGCAATTATGTGTTTGCATCATTTTTATCGTATATATATGAATTAATACCCATGGACGGAAAATTCACAAAAACGTGGAAAACGGCAAAATATTGCCTAATTCGATGATATTTTATTTATATCACATGAAGGAAAAGGGGATGATAAACGACAAAATATTGGTAAATTCGATGATTTTTCGTACGAAACAAAATGCAAGAAAACTTGCTTAAAATGCAATATTATGCGAAATTCTGAGATTTGAAGGCCAAATCACATATTGTGATACTACATGAAATAGTATCGAAATATTGGTAAAAAGGAATATATTTACGTAATATCAAACTACATGAAAAACGTGAAAAAAGTCACTATTTTACCATATTTGAGGATTTTACTTTCAAATCATAGAGCGAGGTTTCGAATTATTTAGTTCCAAGAAAAGACATATGACAATGTTGTTTCCAATACAAATGATAAAAAACAATGTGTTTTCATTAGAATTAACTATAATTTTCTTGATTTTCCGTTTATATTAACGAGGGAAGATATACACGTAAAACCGCTCTAATCCGGCTGAAATGTCGATATATGCAATAAAAACCGAACTTCTCCCCTTTTCAATATCTTACTCAGTATTTTAACGAGAAACAAATAGATGATTGAAAATGAAGTATTTAAGGTTATTATCTAATCAATTATGTGTTTCCATCATTTTTATCGTATATATATGAAGTAATACCCATTGACTGAAAATTCACAATAACGTGGAAATCGGCAAAATATTGCCTAATTCGATGATATTTTGTTTAAATCACATGAAGGAAAAGGAGATGATAAACGTCAAAATATTGCTAAATTCGATGATTTTTCGTACGAAACAAAATGCAAGAAAACTTGCTTAAAATGCAATATTATGCGAAATTCTGAGATTTGAAGGCCAAATCACATATCGTGATACTACATGAAATAGTATCGAAATATTGGTATAAAATGAATATATTTACGTAATATCAAACTACATGAAAAACGTGAAAAATTCACTATTTAACCATATTTGAGGATTTTAACTTCAAATCATAGAGCGAGGTTTCGTATTATTTAGATCCAAGAAAAGACATATGACAATGTTGTATCCAATACAAATGATAAAAAACAATGTGTTTTCATTAGAATTAACTATAATGTTCTTGATTTTCCGTTTATATTAACGAGGGAAAGATGTACACGTAAAACCGCTCTAATCCGGCTGAAACGTCGATATATGCAATAAAAACCGAACTTCTTCCCTTTTCAATATCTTACTCAGTATTTTAACGAGAAACAAATAGATGATTGAAAATGAAGTATTTAAGGTTATTATCTAAGCAATTATGTGTTTGCATCATTTTTATCGTATATATATGAATTAATACCCATGGACGGAAAATTAACAAAAACGTGGAAAACAGCAAAATATTGCCTAATTCGATGATATTTTATTTAAATCACATGAAGGAAAAGGGGATGATAAACGTCAAAATATTGGTAAATTCGATGATTTTTCGTACGAAACAAAATGCAAGAAAACTTGCTTAAAATGCAATATTATGCGAAATTCTGAGATTTGAAGGCCAAATCACAAATTGTGATACTACATGAAATAGTATCGAAATATTGGTAAAAATGAATATATTTACGTAATATCAAACTACATGAAAAACGTGAAAAAGTCACTATTTTACCACATTTGAGGATTTTACTTTCAAATCATAGAGCGAGGTTTCGAATTATTTAGTTCCAAGAAAAGACATATGACAATGTTGCTTCCAATACAAATGATAAAAAACAATGTGTTTTCATTAGAATTAACTATAATGTTCTTGATTTTCCGTTTATATTAACGAGGGAAGATGTACACGTAAAACCGCTCTAATCCGGCTGAAACGTCGATATATGCAATAAAAACCGAACTTCTCCCCTTTTCAATATCTTACTCAGTTTTTTAACGAGAAACAAATAGATGATTGAAAATAAAGTATTTAAGGTTATTATCTAATCAATTATGTGTTTCCATCATTTTTATCGTATATATATGAGGTAATACCTATTGACTGAAAATTCACAAAAACGTGGAAATCGGCAAAATATTGCCTAATTCGATGATATTTTGTTTAAATCACATGGAGGAAAAGGGGGATGATAAACGTCAAAATATTGGTAAATTCGATGATTTTTCTTACGAAACAAAATGCAAGAAAACTTGCTTAAAATGCAATATTATGCGAAATTCTGAGATTTGAAGGCCAAATCACATATCGTGATACTACATGAAACAGTATCGAAATATTGGTAAAAATGAATATATTTACGTAATATCAAACTACATGAAAAACGTGAAAAAGTCACTATTTAACCATATTTGAGGATTTTAACTTCAAATCATAGAGCGAGGTTTCGTATTATTTAGATCCAAGAAAAGACATATGACAATGCTGTTTCCAATACAAATGATAAAAAACAATATGTTTTCATTAGAATTAACTAAAATGTTCCTGATTTTCCGTTTATATTACCGATGGAAGATGTACACGTAAAACCGCTCTAATCCGGCTGAAACGTCGATATATGCAATGAAAACCGAACTTCTCCCCTTTTCAATATCTTACTCAGTATTTTAACGAGAAAAAAATAGATGATTGAAAATGAGGTATTTAAGGTTATTATCTAATCAATTATGTGTTTGCATCATTTTTATCGTATATATATGAATTAATACCCATGGACTGAAAATTCACAAAAACGTGGAAATCGGCAAAATATTGCCTAATTCGATAATATTTTGTTTAAATCACATGAAGGAAAAGGAGATGATAAACGTCAAAATATTGCTAAATTCGATGATTTTTCGTACGAAACAAAATGCAAGAAAACTTGCTTAAAATGCAATATTATGTGAAATTCTGAGATTTGAAGGCCAAATCACATATCGTGATACTACATGAAATAGTATCGAAATATTGGTAAAAATGAATATATTTACGTAATATCAAACTACATGAAAAACGTGAAAAAAGTCACTATTTTACCATATTTGAGGATTTTACTTTTAAATCATAGAGCGAGGTTTCGAATTATTTAGTTCCAAGAAAAGACATATGACAATGTTGTTTCCAATACAAATGATAAAAAACAATGTGTTTTCATTAGAATTAACTATAGTGTTCTTGATTTTCCATTTATATTAACGAGGAAGATGTACACGTAAAACCGCTCTAATCAGGCTGAAACGTCGATATATGCAATAAAAACCGAACTTCTTCCCTTTTCAATATCTTACTCAGTATTTTAACGAGAAACAAATAGATGATTGAAAATGAAGTATTTAAGGTTATTATCTAAGCAATTATGTGTTTGCATCATTTTTATCGTATATATATGAATTAATACCCATGGACGGAAAATTCACAAAAACGTGGAAAACGGCAAAATATTGCCTAATTCGATGATATTTTATTTAAATCACATGAAGGAAAAGGGGATGATAAACGTCAAAATATTGGTAAATTCGATGATTTTTCGTACGAAACAAAATGCAAGAAAACTTGCTTAAAATGCAATATTATGCGAAATTCTGAGATTTGAAGGCCAAATCACAAATTGTGATACTACATGAAATAGTATCGAAATATTGGTAAAAATGAATATATTTACGTAATATCAAACTACATGAAAAACGTGAAAAAAGTCACGAGGTTTCGAATTATTTAGCTCCAAGAAAAGACATATGACAATGTTGTTTCTAACACAAATGATAAAAAACAATGTGTTTTCATTAGAATTAACTATAATGTTCTTGATTTTCCGTTTATATTAACGAGGGAAGATGTACACATAAAACCGCTCTAATCCGGCTGAAACGTCGATATATGCAATAAAAACCGAACTTCTCCCCTTTTCAATATCTTACTCAGTTTTTTAACGAGAAACAAATAGATGATTGAAAATGAAGTATTTAAGGTTATTATCTAATCAATTATGTGTTTCCATCATTTTTATCGTATATATATGAAGTAATACCATTGACTGAAAATTCACAAAAACGTGGAAACCGGCAAAATATTGCCTAATTCGATGATATTTTGTTTAAATCACATGAAGGAAAAGGAGATGATAAACGTCAAAATATTGCTAAATTCGATGATTTTTCGTACGAAACAAAATGCAAGAAAACTTGCTTAAAATGCAATATTATGCGAAATTCTGAGATTTGAAGGCCAAATCACATATCGTGATACTACATGAAATAGTATCGAAATATTGGTAAAAATGAATATATTTACGTAATATCAAACTATATGAAAAACGTGAAAAAGTCACTACTTAACCATATTTGAGGATTTTAACTTCAAATCATAGAGCGAGGTTTCGTATTATTTAGATCCAAGAAAAGACATATGACAATGCTGTTTCCAATACAAATGATAAAAAACAATGTGTTTTCATTAGAATTAACTAAAATGTTCCTGATTTTCCGTTTATATTACCGATGGAAGATGTACACGTAAAACTGCTCTAATCCGGCTGAAACGTCGATATATGGAATAAAAACCGAACTTCTCCCCTTTGCAATATCTTACTCAGTATTTTAACGAGAAACAAATAGATGATTGAAAATGAAGTATTTAAGGTTATTATCTAATCAATTACGTGTTTGCATCATTTTTATCGTATATATATGAAGTAATACCCATTGACTGAAAATTCACAAAAACGTGGAAATCGGCAAAATATTGCCTAATTCGATGATATTTTGTTTAAATCACATGAAGGAAAAGGAGATGATAAACGTCAAAATATTGCTAAATTCGATGATTTTTCGTACGAAACAAAATGCAAGAAAACTTGCTTAAAATGCAATATTATGCGAAATTCTGAGATTTGAAGGCCAAATCACATATCGTGATACTACATGAAATAGTATCGAAATATTGGTAAAAATGAATATATTTACGTAATATCAAACTAAATGAAAAACGTGAAAAAGTCACTATTTAACCATATTTGAGGATTTTAACTTCAAATCATAGAGCGAGGTTTCGTATTATTTAGATCCAAGAAAAGACATATGACAATGCTGTTTCCAATACAAATGATAAAAAACAATGTGTTTTCATTAGAATTAAATAAATGTTCCTGATTTTCCGTTTATATTACCGATGGAAGATGTACACGTAAAACCGCTCTAATCCGGCTGAAACGTCGATATATGCAATAAAAACCGAACTTCTCCCCTTTTCAATATCTTACTCAGTATTTTAACGAGAAAAAAATAGATGATTGAAAATGAGGTATTTAAGGTTATTATCTAATCAATTATGTATTTGCATCATTTTTATCGTATATATATGAATTAATACCCATGGACTGAAAATTCACAAAAACGTGGAAATCGGCAAAATATTGCCTAATTCGATGATATTTTGTTTAAATCACATGAAGGAAAAGGAGATGATAAACGTCAAAATATTGCTAAATTCGATGATTTTTCGTACGAAACAAAATGCAAGAAAACTTGCTTAAAATGCAATATTATGTGAAATTCTGAGATTTGAAGGCCAAATCACATATCGTGATACTACATGAAATAGTATCGAAATATTGGTAAAAATGAATATATTTACGTAATATCAAACTACATGAAAAACGTGAAAAAAGTCGCTATTTTACCATATTTGAGGATTTTACTTTCAAATCATAGAGCGAGGTTTCGAATTATTTAGTTCCAAGAAAAGACATATGACAATGTTGTTTCCAATACAAATGATAAAAAACAATGTGTTTTCATTAGAATTAACTATAGTGTTCTTGATTTTCCGTTTATATTAACGAGGGAAGATGTACACGTAAAACCGCTCTAATCAGGCTGAAACGTCGATATATGCAATAAAAACCGAACTTCTTCCCTTTTCAATATCTTACTCAGTATTTTAACGAGAAACAAATAGATGATTGAAAATGAAGTATTTAAGGTTATTATCTAAGCAATTATGTGTTTGCATCATTTTTATCGTATATATATGAATTAATACCCATGGACGGAAAATTCACAAAAACGTGGAAAACGGCAAAATATTGCCTAATTCGATGATATTTTATTTAAATCACATGAAGGAAAAGGGGATGATAAACGTCAAAATATTGGTAAATTCGATGATTTTTCGTACGAAACAAAATGCAAGAAAACTTGCTTAAAATGCAATATTATGCGAAATTCTGAGATTTGAAGGCCACATCACAAATTGTGATACTACATGAAATAGTATCGAAATATTGGTAAAAATGAATATATTTACGTAATATCAAACTACATGAAAAACGTGAAAAAAGTCACTATTTTACCATATTTGAGGATTTTACTTTCATAGAGCGTTCATTTTACTTTTTACATAGAGCGAGGTTTCGAATTATTTAGTTCCAAGAAAAGACATATGACAATGTTGTTTCCAATACAAATGATAAAAAACAATGTGTTTTCATTAGAATTAACTATAGTGTTCTTGATTTTCCATTTATATTAACGAGGAAGATGTACACGTAAAACCGCTCTAATCAGGCTGAAACGTCGATATATGCAATAAAAACCGAACTTCTTCCCTTTTCAATATCTTACTCAGTATTTTAACGAGAAACAAATAGATGATTGAAAATGAAGTATTTAAGGTTATTATCTAAGCAATTATGTGTTTCCATCATTTTTATCGTATATATATGAAGTAATACCCATTGACTGAAAATTCACAATAACGTGGAAATCGGCAAAATATTGCCTAATTCGATGATATTTTATTTATATCACATGAAGGAAAAGGGGATGATAAACGACAAAATATTGGTAAATTCGATGATTTTTCGTACGAAACAAAATGCAAGAAAACTTGCTTAAAATGCAATATTATGCGAAATTCTGAGATTTGAAGGCCAAATCACATATTGTGATACTACATGAAATAGTATCGAAATATTGGTATAAAATGAATATATTTACGTAATATCAAACTACATGAAAAACGTGAAAAATTCACTATTTAACCATATTTGAGGATTTTAACTTCAAATCATAGAGCGAGGTTTCGTATTATTTAGATCCAAGAAAAGACATATGACAATGTTGTATCCAATACAAATGATAAAAAACAATGTGTTTTCATTAGAATTAACTATAATGTTCTTGATTTTCCGTTTATATTAACGAGGGAAAGATGTACACGTAAAACCGCTCTAATCCGGCTGAAACGTCGATATATGCAATAAAAACCGAACTTCTTCCCTTTTCAATATCTTACTCAGTATTTTAACGAGAAACAAATAGATGATTGAAAATGAAGTATTTAAGGTTATTATCTAAGCAATTATGTGTTTGCTTCATTTTTATCGTATATATATGAATTAATACCCATGGACGGAAAATTAACAAAAACGTGGAAAACAGCAAAATATTGCCTAATTCGATGATATTTTATTTAAATCACATGAAGGAAAAGGGGATGATAAACGTCAAAATATTGGTAAATTCGATGATTTTTCGTACGAAACAAAATGCAAGAAAACTTGCTTAAAATGCAATATTATGCGAAATTCTGAGATTTGAAGGCCAAATCACAAATTGTGATACTACATGAAATAGTATCGAAATATTGGTAAAAATGAATATATTTACGTAATATCAAACTACATGAAAAACGTGAAAAAGTCACTATTTTACCACATTTGAGGATTTTACTTTCAAATCATAGAGCGAGGTTTCGAATTATTTAGTTCCAAGAAAAGACATATGACAATGTTGCTTCCAATACAAATGATAAAAAACAATGTGTTTTCATTAGAATTAACTATAATGTTCTTGATTTTCCGTTTATATTAACGAGGGAAGATGTACACGTAAAACCGCTCTAATCCGGCTGAAACGTCGATATATGCAATAAAAACCGAACTTCTCCCCTTTTCAATATCTTACTCAGTTTTTTAACGAGAAACAAATAGATGATTGAAAATAAAGTATTTAAGGTTATTATCTAATCAATTATGTGTTTCCATCATTTTTATCGTATATATATGAGGTAATACCTATTGACTGAAAATTCACAAAAACGTGGAAATCGGCAAAATATTGCCTAATTCGATGATATTTTGTTTAAATCACATGGAGGAAAAGGGGGATGATAAACGTCAAAATATTGGTAAATTCGATGATTTTTCGTACGAAACAAAATGCAAGAAAACTTGCTTAAAATGCAATATTATGCGAAATTCTGAGATTTGAAGGCCAAATCACATATCGTGATACTACATGAAACAGTATCGAAATATTGGTAAAAATGAATATATTTACGTAATATCAAACTACATGAAAAACGTGAAAAAGTCACTATTTAACCATATTTGAGGATTTTAACTTCAAATCATAGAGCGAGGTTTCGTATTATTTAGATCCAAGAAAAGACATATGACAATGCTGTTTCCAATACAAATGATAAAAAACAATATGTTTTCATTAGAATTAACTAAAATGTTCCTGATTTTCCGTTTATATTACCGATGGAAGATGTACACGTAAAACCGCTCTAATCCGGCTGAAACGTCGATATATGCAATGAAAACCGAACTTCTCCCCTTTTCAATATCTTACTCAGTATTTTAACGAGAAAAAAATAGATGATTGAAAATGAGGTATTTAAGGTTATTATCTAATCAATTATGTGTTTGCATCATTTTTATCGTATATATATGAATTAATACCCATGGACTGAAAATTCACAAAAACGTGGAAATCGGCAAAATATTGCCTAATTCGATAATATTTTGTTTAAATCACATGAAGGAAAAGGAGATGATAAACGTCAAAATATTGCTAAATTCGATGATTTTTCGTACGAAACAAAATGCAAGAAAACTTGCTTAAAATGCAATATTATGTGAAATTCTGAGATTTGAAGGCCAAATCACATATCGTGATACTACATGAAATAGTATCGAAATATTGGTAAAAATGAATATATTTACGTAATATCAAACTACATGAAAAACGTGAAAAAAGTCACTATTTTACCATATTTGAGGATTTTACTTTTAAATCATAGAGCGAGGTTTCGAATTATTTAGTTCCAAGAAAAGACATATGACAATGTTGTTTCCAATACAAATGATAAAAAACAATGTGTTTTCATTAGAATTAACTATAGTGTTCTTGATTTTCCATTTATATTAACGAGGAAGATGTACACGTAAAACCGCTCTAATCAGGCTGAAACGTCGATATATGCAATAAAAACCGAACTTCTTCCCTTTTCAATATCTTACTCAGTATTTTAACGAGAAACAAATAGATGATTGAAAATGAAGTATTTAAGGTTATTATCTAAGCAATTATGTGTTTGCATCATTTTTATCGTATATATATGAATTAATACCCATGGACGGAAAATTCACAAAAACGTGGAAAACGGCAAAATATTGCCTAATTCGATGATATTTTATTTAAATCACATGAAGGAAAAGGGGATGATAAACGTCAAAATATTGGTAAATTCGATGATTTTTCGTACGAAACAAAATGCAAGAAAACTTGCTTAAAATGCAATATTATGCGAAATTCTGAGATTTGAAGGCCAAATCACAAATTGTGATACTACATGAAATAGTATCGAAATATTGGTAAAAATGAATATATTTACGTAATATCAAACTACATGAAAAACGTGAAAAAAGTCACGAGGTTTCGAATTATTTAGTTCCAAGAAAAGACATATGACAATGTTGTTTCTAACACAAATGATAAAAAACAATGTGTTTTCATTAGAATTAACTATAATGTTCTTGATTTTCCGTTTATATTAACGAGGGAAGATGTACACATAAAACCGCTCTAATCCGGCTGAAACGTCGATATATGCAATAAAAACCGAACTTCTCCCCTTTTCAATATCTTACTCAGTTTTTTAACGAGAAACAAATAGATGATTGAAAATGAAGTATTTAAGGTTATTATCTAATCAATTATGTGTTTCCATCATTTTTATCGTATATATATGAAGTAATACCATTGACTGAAAATTCACAAAAACGTGGAAACCGGCAAAATATTGCCTAATTCGATGATATTTTGTTTAAATCACATGAAGGAAAAGGAGATGATAAACGTCAAAATATTGCTAAATTCGATGATTTTTCGTACGAAACAAAATGCAAGAAAACTTGCTTAAAATGCAATATTATGCGAAATTCTGAGATTTGAAGGCCAAATCACATATCGTGATACTACATGAAATAGTATCGAAATATTGGTAAAAATGAATATATTTACATCAAACTACATGAAAAACGTGAAAAAGTCACTATTTAACCATATTTGAGGATTTTAACTTCAAATCATAGAGCGAGGTTTCGTATTATTTAGATCCAAGAAAAGACATATGACAATGCTGTTTCCAATACAAATGATAAAAAACAATGTGTTTTCATTAGAATTAACTATAGTGTTCTTGATTTTCCGTTTATATTAACGAGGGAAGATGTACACGTAAAACCGCTCTAATCAGGCTGAAACGTCGATATATGCAATAAAAACCGAACTTCTTCCCTTTTCAATATCTTACTCAGTATTTTAACGAGAAACAAATAAATGATTGAAAATGAAGTATTTAAGGTTATTATCTAAGCAATTATGTGTTTGCATCATTTTTATCGTATATATATGAATTAATACCCATGGACGGAAAATTCACAAAAACGTGGAAAACGGCAAAATATTGCCTAATTCGATGATATTTTATTTAAATCACATGAAGGAAAAGGGGATGATAAACGTCAAAATATTGGTAAATTCGATGATTTTTCGTACGAAACAAAATGCAAGAAAACTTGCTTAAAATGCAATATTATGCGAAATTCTGAGATTTGAAGGCCACATCACAAATTGTGATACTACATGAAATAGTATCGAAATATTGGTAAAAATGAATATATTTACGTAATATCAAACTACATGAAAAACGTGAAAAAAGTCACTATTTTACCATATTTGAGGATTTTACTTTCATAGAGCTTTCATTTTACTTTTTACATAGAGCGAGGTTTCGAATTATTTAGTTCCAAGAAAAGACATATGACAATGTTGTTTCCAATACAAATGATAAAAAACAATGTGTTTTCATTAGAATTAACTATAATGTTCTTGATTTTCCGTTTATATTAACGAGGGAAGATGTACACGTAAAACCGCTCTAATCCGGCTGAAACGTCGATATATGCAATAAAAACCGAACTTCTCCCCTTTTCAATATCTTACTCAGTTTTTTAACGAGAAACAAATAGATGATTGAAAATGAAGTATTTAAGGTTATTATCTAATCAATTATGTGTTTCCATCATTTTTATCGTATATATATGAAGTAATACCGTTGACTGAAAATTCACAAAAACGTGGAAACCGGCAAAATATTGCCTAATTCGATGATATTTTGTTTAAATCACATGAAGGAAAAGGAGATGATAAACGTCAAAATATTGCTAAATTCGATGATTTTTCGTACGAAACAAAATGCAAGAAAACTTGCTTAAAATGCAATATTATGCGAAATTCTGAGATTTGAAGGCCAAATCACATATCGTGATACTACATGAAATAGTATCGAAATATTGGTAAAAATGAATATATTTACGTAATATCAAACTACATGAAAAACGTTAAAAAGTCACTATTTAACCATATATGAGGATTTTAACTTCAAATCATAGAGCGAGGTTTCGTATTATTTAGATCCAAGAAAAGACATATGACAATGCTGTTTCCAATACAAATGATAAAAAACAATGTGTTTTCATTAGAATTAACTAAAATGTTCCTGATTTTCCGTTTATATTACCGATGGAAGATGTACACGTAAAACCGCTCTAATCCGGCTGAAACGTCGATATATGCAATAAAAACCGAACTTCTCCCCTTTTCAATATCTTACTCAGTATTTTAACGAGAAAAAAATAGATGATTGAAAATGAGGTATTTAAGGTTATTATCTAATCAATTATGTGTTTGCATCATTTTTTTCGTATATATATGAATTAATACCCATGGACTGAAAATTCACAAAAACGTGGAAAACGGCAAAATATTGCCTAATTCGATGATATTTTATTTATATCACATGAAGGAAAAGGAGATGATAAACGTCAAAATATTGCTAAATTCGATGATTTTTCGTACGAAACAAAATGCAAGAAAACTTGCTTAAAATGCAATATTATGCGAAATTCTGAGATTTGAAGGCCAAATCACATATCGTGATACTACATGAAATAGTATCGAAATATTGGTATAAAATGAATATATTTACGTAATATCAAACTACATGAAAAACGTGAAAAAAGTCACAATTTTACCATATTTGAGGATTTTACTTTCAAATCATAGAGCGAGGTTTCGAATTATTTAGTTCCAAGAAATTCTGAGATTTGAAGGCCAAATCACATATCGTGATACTACATGAAATAGTATCGAAATATTGGTAAAAATGAATATATTTACGTAATATCAAACTACATGAAAAACGTGAAAAAGTCACTATTTTACCACATTTGAGGATTTTACTTTCAAATCATAGAGCGAGGTTTCGAATTATTTAGTTCCAAGAAAAGACATATGACAATGTTGTTTCCAATACAAATGATAAAAAACAATGTGTTTTCATTAGAATTAACTATAATTTTCTTGATTTTCCGTTTATATTAACGAGGGAAGATATACACGTAAAACCGCTCTAATCCGGCTGAAATGTCGATATATGCAATAAAAACCGAACTTCTCCCCTTTTCAATATCTTACTCAGTATTTTAACGAGAAACAAATAGATGATTGAAAATGAAGTATTTAAGGTTATTATCTAATCAATTATGTGTTTCCATCATTTTTATCGTATATATATGAAGTAATACCCATTGACTGAAAAATCAGAAAAACGTGGAAATCGGCAAAATATTGCCTAATTCGATGATATTTTGTTTAAATCACATGAAGGAAAAGGAGATGATAAACGTCAAAATATTGCTAAATTCGATGATTTTTCGTACGAAACAAAATGCAAGAAAACTTGCTTAAAATGCAATATTATGCGAAATTCTGAGATTTGAAGGCCAAATCACATATCGTGATACTACATGAAATAGTATCGAAATATTGGTATAAAATGAATATATTTACGTAATATCAAACTACATGAAAAACGTGAAAAATTCACTATTTAACCATATTTGAGGATTTTAACTTCAAATCATAGAGCGAGGTTTCGTATTATTTAGATCCAAGAAAAGACATATGACAATGTTGTATCCAATACAAATGATAAAAAACAATGTGTTTTCATTAGAATTAACTATAATGTTCTTGATTTTCCGTTTATATTAACGAGGGAAGATGTACATGTAAAACCGCTCTAATCCGGCTGAAACGTCGATATATGCAATAAAAACCGAACTTCTCCCCTTTTCAATATCTTACTCAGTTTTTTAACGAGAAACAAATAGATGATTGAAAATAAAGTATTTAAGGTTATTATCTAATCAATTATGTGTTTCCATCATTTTTATCGTATATATATGAATTAATACCCATGGACGGAAAATTAACAAAAACGTGGAAAACGGCAAAATATTGCCTAATTCGATGATATTTTATTTAAATCACATGAAGGAAAAGGGGATGATAAACGTCAAAATATTGGTAAATTCGATGATTTTTCGTACGAAACAAAATGCAAGAAAACTTGCTTAAAATGCAATATTATGCGAAATTCTGAGATTTGAAGGCCAAATCACAAATTGTGATTCTACATGAAATAGTATCGAAATATTGGTAAAAATGAATATATTTACGTAATATCAAACTACATGAAAAACGTGAAAAAGTCACGAGGTTTTGAATTATTTAGTTCCAAGAAAAGACATATGACAATGTTGTTTCTAATACAAATGATAAAAAACAATGTGTTTTCATTAGAATTAACTATAATGTTCTTGATTTTCCGTTTATATTAACGAGGGACGATGTACACGTAAAACCGCTCTAATCCAGCTGAAACGTCGATATATGCAATAAAAACCGAACTTCTCCCCTTTTCAATATCTTACTCAGTTTTTTAACGAGAAACAAATAGATGATTGAAAATGAAGTATTTAAGGTTATTATCTAATCAATTATGTGTTTCCATCATTTTTATCGTATATATATGAAGTAATACCATTGACTGAAAATTCACAAAAACGTGGAAACCGGCAAAATATTGCCTAATTCGATGATATTTTGTTTAAATCACATGAAGGAAAAGGAGATGATAAACGTCAAAATATTGCTAAATTCGATGATTTTTCGTACGAAACAAAATGCAAGAAAACTTGCTTAAAATGCAATATTATGCGAAATTCTGAGATTTGAAGGCCAAATCACATATCGTGATACTACATGAAATAGTATCGAAATATTGGTAAAAATGAATATATTTACGTAATATCAAACTACATGAAAAACGTGAAAAAGTCACTATTTTACCACATTTGAGGATTTTACTTTCAAATCATAGAGCGAGGTTTCGAATTATTTAGTTCCAAGAAAAGACATATGACAATGTTGCTTCCAATACAAATGATAAAAAACAATGTGTTTTCATTAGAATTAACTATAATGTTCTTGATTTTCCGTTTATATTAACGAGGGAAGATGTACACGTAAAACCGCTCTAATCCGGCTGAAACGTCGATATATGCAATAAAAACCGAACTTCTCCCCTTTTCAATATCTTACTCAGTATTTTAACGAGAAAAAAATAGATGATTGAAAATGAGGTATTTAAGGTTATTATCTAATCAATTATGTGTTTGTATCATTTTTTTCGTATATATATGAATTAATACCCATGGACTGAAAATTCACAAAAACGTGGAAAACGGCAAAATATTGCCTAATTCGATGATATTTTGTTTAAATCACATGAAGGAAAAGGAGATGATAAACGTCAAAATATTGCTAAATTCGATGATTTTTCGTACGAAACAAAATGCAAGAAAACTTGCTTAAAATGCAATATTATGCGAAATTCTGAGATTTGAAGGCCAAATCACATATCGTGATACTACATGAAATAGTATCGAAATATTGGTATAAAATGAATATATTTACGTAATATCAAACTACATGAAAAACGTGAAAAAAGTCACAATTTTACCATATTTGAGGATTTTACTTTCAAATGATAGAGCGAGGTTTCGAATTATTTAGTTCCAAGAAAAGACATATGACAATGTTGTTTCCAATACAAATGATAAAAAACAATGTGTTTTCATTAGAATTAACTATAATTTTCTTGATTTTCCGTTTATATTAACGAGGGAAGATATACACGTAAAACCGCTCTAATCCGGCTGAAATGTCGATATATGCAATAAAAACCGAACTTCTCCCCTTTTCAATATCTTACTCAGTATTTTAACGAGAAACAAATAGATGATTGAAAATGAAGTATTTAAGGTTATTATCTAATCAATTATGTGTTTCCATCATTTTTATCGTATATATATGAAGTAATACCCATTAACTGAAAATTCACAAAAACGTGGAAATCGGCAAAATATTGCCTAATTCGATGATATTTTGTTTAAATCACATGAAGGAAAAGGAGATGATAAACGTCAAAATATTGCTAAATTCGATGATTTTTCGTACGAAACAAAATGCAAGAAAACTTGCTTAAAATGCAATATTATGCGAAATTCTGAGATTTGAAGGCCAAATCACATATCGTGATACTACATGAAATAGTATCGAAATATTGGTAAAAATGAATATATTTACGTAATATCAAACTACATGAAAAACGTGAAAAAGTCACTATTTAACCATATTTGAGGATTTTAACTTCAAATCATAGAGCGAGGTTTCGTATTATTTAGATCCAAGAAAAGACATATGACAATGCTGTTTCCAATACAAATGATAAAAAACAATGTGTTTTCATTAGAATTAACTATAGTGTTCTTGATTTTCCGTTTATATTAACGAGGGAAGATGTACACGTAAAACCGCTCTAATCAGGCTGAAACGTCGATATATGCAATAAAAACCGAACTTCTTCCCTTTTCAATATCTTACTCAGTATTTTAACGAGAAACAAATAGATGATTGAAAATGAAGTATTTAAGGTTATTATCTAAGCAATTATGTGTTTGCATCATTTTTATCGTATATATATGAATTAATACCCATGGACGGAAAATTCACAAAAACGTGGAAAACGGCAAAATATTGCCTAATTCGATGATATTTTATTTAAATCACATGAAGGAAAAGGGGATGATAAACGTCAAAATATTGGTAAATTCGATGATTTTTCGTACGAAACAAAATGCAAGAAAACTTGCTTAAAATGCAATATTATGCGAAATTCTGAGATTTGAAGGCCACATCACAAATTGTGATACTACATGAAATAGTATCGAAATATTGGTAAAAATGAATATATTTACGTAATATCAAACTACATGAAAAACGTGAAAAAAGTCACTATTTTACCATATTTGAGGATTTTACTTTCATAGAGCGTTCATTTTACTTTTTACATAGAGCGAGGTTTCGAATTATTTAGTTCCAAGAAAAGACATATGACAATGTTGTTTCCAATACAAATGATAAAAAACAATGTGTTTTCATTAGAATTAACTATAATGTTCTTGATTTTCCGTTTATATTAACGAGGGAAGATGTACACGTAAAACCGCTCTAATCCGGCTGAAACGTCGATATATGCAATAAAAACCGAACTTCTCCCCTTTTCAATATCTTACTCAGTTTTTTAACGAGAAACAAATAGATGATTGAAAATGAAGTATTTAAGGTTATTATCTAATCAATTATGTGTTTCCATCATTTTTATCGTATATATATGAAGTAATACCGTTGACTGAAAATTCACAAAAACGTGGAAACCGGCAAAATATTGCCTAATTCGATGATATTTTGTTTAAATCACATGAAGGAAAAGGAGATGATAAACGTCAAAATATTGCTAAATTCGATGATTTTTCGTACGAAACAAAATGCAAGAAAACTTGCTTAAAATGCAATATTATGCGAAATTCTGAGATTTGAAGGCCAAATCACATATCGTGATACTACATGAAATAGTATCGAAATATTGGTAAAAATGAATATATTTACGTAATATCAAACTACATGAAAAACGTTAAAAAGTCACTATATAACCATATATGAGGATTTTAACTTCAAATCATAGAGCGAGGTTTCGTATTATTTAGATCCAAGAAAAGACATATGACAATGCTGTTTCCAATACAAATGATAAAAAACAATGTGTTTTCATTAGAATTAACTAAAATGTTCCTGATTTTCCGTTTATATTACCGATGGAAGATGTACACGTAAAACCGCTCTAATCCGGCTGAAACGTCGATATATGCAATAAAAACCGAACTTCTCCCCTTTTCAATATCTTACTCAGTATTTTAACGAGAAAAAAATAGATGATTGAAAATGAGGTATTTAAGGTTATTATCTAATCAATTATGTGTTTGCATCATTTTTTTCGTATATATATGAATTAATACCCATGGACTGAAAATTCACAAAAACGTGGAAAACGGCAAAATATTGCCTAATTCGATGATATTTTATTTATATCACATGAAGGAAAAGGAGATGATAAACGTCAAAATATTGCTAAATTCGATGATTTTTCGTACGAAACAAAATGCAAGAAAACTTGCTTAAAATGCAATATTATGCGAAATTCTGAGATTTGAAGGCCAAATCACATATCGTGATACTACATGAAATAGTATCGAAATATTGGTATAAAATGAATATATTTACGTAATATCAAACTACATGAAAAACGTGAAAAAAGTCACAATTTTACCATATTTGAGGATTTTACTTTCAAATCATAGAGCGAGGTTTCGAATTATTTAGTTCCAAGAAAAGACATATGACAATGTTGTTTCCAATACAAATGATAAAAAACAATGTGTTTTCATTAGAATTAACTATAATTTTCTTGATTTTCCGTTTATATTAACGAGGGAAGATATACACGTAAAACCGCTCTAATCCGGCTGAAATGTCGATATATGCAATAAAAACCGAACTTCTCCCCTTTTCAATATCTTACTCAGTATTTTAACGAGAAACAAATAGACGATTGAAAATGAAGTATTTAAGGTTATTATCTAATCAATTATGTGTTTCCATCATTTTTATCGTATATATATGAAGTAATACCCATTGACTGAAAATTCACAAAAACGTGGAAATCGGCAAAATATTGCCTAATTCGATGATATTTTGTTTAAATCACATGAAGGAAAAGGAGATGATAAACGTCAAAATATTGCTAAATTCGATGATTTTTCGTACGAAACAAAATGCAAGAAAATTTGCTTAAAATGCAATATTATGCGAAATTCTGAGATTTGAAGGCCAAATCACATATCGTGATACTACATGAAATAGTATCGAAATATTGGTATAAAATGAATATATTTACGTAATATCAAACTACATGAAAAACGTGAAAAATTCACTATTTAACCATATTTGAGGATTTTAACTTCAAATCATAGAGCGAGGTTTCGTATTATTTAGATCCAAGAAAAGACATATGACAATGTTGTATCCAATACAAATGATAAAAAACAATGTGTTTTCATTAGAATTAACTATAATGTTCTTGATTTTCCGTTTATATTAACGAGGGAAGATGTACACGTAAAACCGCTCTAATCCGGCTGAAACGTCGATATATGCAATAAAAACCGAACTTCTCCCCTTTTCAATATCTTACTCAGTTTTTTAACGAGAAACAAATAGATGATTGAAAATAAAGTATTTAAGGTTATTATCTAATCAATTATGTGTTTCCATCATTTTTATCGTATATATATGAATTAATACCCATGGACGGAAAATTAACAAAAACGTGGAAAACAGCAAAATATTGCCTAATTCGATGATATTTTGTTTAAATCACATGGAGGAAAAGGGGGATGATAAACGTCAAAATATTGGTAAATTCGATGATTTTTCGTACGAAACAAAATGCAAGAAAACTTGCTTAAAATGCAATATTATGCGAAATTCTGAGATTTGAAGGCCAAATCACATATCGTGATACCACATGAAACAGTATCGAAATATTGGTAAAAATGAATATATTTACGTAGTATCAAACTACATGAAAAACGTGAAAAAGTCACTATTTAACCATATTTGAGGATTTTAACTTCAAATCATAGAGCGAGGTTTCGTATTATTTAGATCCAAGAAAAGACATATGACAATGCTGTTTCCAATACAAATGATAAAAAACAATGTGTTTTCATTAGAATTAACTAAAATGTTCCTGATTTTCCGTTTATATTACCGATGGAAGATGTACACGTAAAACCGCTCTAATCCGGCTGAAACGTCGATATATGCAATAAAAACCGAACTTCTCCCCTTTTCAATATCCTCAGTATTTTAACGAGAAAAAAATAGATGATTGAAAATGAGGTATTTAAGGTTATTATATAATCAATTATGTGTTTGCATTATTTTTTTCGTATATATATGAATTAATACCCATGGACTGAAAATTCACAAAAACGTGGAAAACGGAAAAATATTGCCTAACTCGATGATATTTTGTTTAAATCACATGAAGGAAAAGGAGATGATAAACGTCAAAATATTGCTAAATTCGATGATTTTTCGTACGAAACAAAATGCAAGAAAACTTGCTTAAAATGCAATATTATGCGAAATTCTGAGATTTGAAGGCCAAATCACATATCGTGATACTACATGAAATAGTATCGAAATATTGGTAAAAATGAATATATTTACGTAATATCAAACTACATGAAAAACGTGAAAAAAGTCACTATTTAACCATATTTGAGGATTTTAACTTCAAATCATAGAGCGAGGTTTCGTATTATTTTGATCCAAAAAAAGACATATGACAATGTTGTTTCCAATACAAATGATAAAAAACAATGTGTTTTCATTAGAATTAACTATAGTGTTCCTGATTTTCCGTTTATATTAACGAGGGAAGATGTACCCGTAAAACCGCTCTAATCAGGCTGAAACGTCGATATATGCAATAAAAACCGAACTTCTTCCCTTTTCAATATCTTACTCAGTATTTTAACGAGAAACAAATAGATGATTGAAAATGAAGTATTTAAGGTTATTATCTAATCAATTATGTGTTTGCATCATTTTTATCGTATATATATGAATTAATACCCATGGACGGAAAATTCACAAAAAAGTGGAAAACGGAAAAATATTGCCTAACTCGATGATATTTTGTTTATATCACATGAAGTAAAAGGAGATGATAAACGTCAAAATATTGCTAAATTCGATGATTTTTCGTACGAAACAAAATGCAAGAAAACTTGCTTAAAATGCAATATTATGCGAAATTCTGAGATTTGAAGGCCAAATCACATATCGTGATACTACATGAAATAGTATCGAAATATTGGTAAAAATGAATATATTTACGTAGTAATATCAAACTACATGAAAAACGTGAAAAAGTCACTATTTAACCATATTTGAGGATTTTAACTTCAAATCATAGAGCGAGGTTTCGTATTATTTAGATCCAAGAAAAGACATATGACAATGCTGTTTCCAATACAAATGATAAAAAACAATGTGTTTTCATTAGAATTAACTAAAATGTTCCTGATTTTCCGTTTATATTACCGATGGAAGATGTACACGTAAAACCGCTCTAATCCGGCTGAAACGTCGATATATGCAATAAAAACCGAACTTCTCCCCTTTTCAATATCCTCAGTATTTTAACGAGAAAAAAATAGATGATTGAAAATGAGGTATTTAAGGTTATTATATAATCAATTATGTGTTTGCATCATTTTTATCGTATATATATGAATTAATACCCATGGACTGAAAATTCACAAAAACGTGGAAAACGGAAAAATATTGCCTAACTCGATGATATTTTGTTTAAATCACATGAAGGAAAAGGAGATGATAAACGTCAAAATATTGCTAAATTCGATGATTTTTCGTACGAAACAAAATGCAAGAAAACTTGCTTAAAATGCAATATTATGCGAAATTCTGAGATTTGAAGGCCAAATCACATATCGTGATACTACATGAAATAGTATCGAAATATTGGTAAAAATGAATATATTTACGTAATATCAAACTATATGAAAAACGTGAAAAAGTCACTATTTAACCATATATGAGGATTTTAACTTCAAATCATAGAGCGAGGTTTCGTATTATTTAGATCGAAGAAAAGACATATGACAATGTTGTATCCAATACAAATGATAAAAAACAATGTGTTTTCATTAGAATTAACTATAATGTTCTTGATTTTCCGTTTATATTAACGAGGGAAGATGTACACGTAAAACCGCTCTAATCCGGCTGAAACGTCGATATATGCAATAAAAACAGAACTTCTCCCCTTTTCAATATCTTACTCAGAATTTTAACGAGAAACAAATAGTTGATTGAAAATGAAGTATTTAAGGTTATTATCTAATCAATTATGTGTTTGCATCATTTTTATCGTATATATATGAAGTAATACCCATTGACTGAAAATTCACAAAAACGTGGAAATCGGCAAAATATTGCCTAATTTGATGATATTTTGTTTAAATTACATGAAGGAAAAGGAGATGATAAACGTCAAAATATTGCTAAATTCGATGATTTTTCGTACGAAACAAAATGCAAGAAAACTTGCTTAAAATGCAATATTATGCGAAATTCTGAGATTTGAAGGCCAAATCACATATCGTGATACTACATGAAATAGTATCGAAATATTGGTAAAAATGAATATATTTACGTAATATCAAACTACATGAAAAACGTGAAAAAAGTCACTATTTAACCATATTTGAGGATTTTAACTTCAAATCATAGAGCGAGGTTTCGTATTATTTTGATCCAAAAAAAGACATATGACAATGTTGTTTCCAATACAAATGATAAAAAACAATGTGTTTTCATTAGAATTAACTATAGTGTTCTTGATTTTCCGTTTATATTAACGAGGGAAGATGTACCCGTAAAACCGCTCTAATCAGGCTGAAACGTCGATATATGCAATAAAAACCGAACTTCTTCCCTTTTCAATATCTTACTCAGTATTTTAACGAGAAACAAATAGATGATTGAAAATGAAGTATTTAAGGTTATTATCTAAGCAATTATGTGTTTGCATCATTTTTATCGTATATATATGAATTAATACCCATGGACGGAAAATTCACAAAAACGTGGAAAACGGCAAAATATTGCCTAATTCGATGATATTTTATTTAAATCACATGAAGGAAAAGGGGATGATAAACGTCAAAATATTGGTAAATTCGATGATTTTTCGTACGAAACAAAATGCAAGAAAACTTGCTTAAAATGCAATATTATGCGAAATTCTGAGATTTGAAGGCCAAATCACAAATTGTGATACTACATGAAATAGTATCGAAATATTGGTAAAAATGAATATATTTACGTAATATCAAACTACATGAAAAACGTGAAAAAAGTCACTATATTACCATATTTGAGGATTTTACTTTCAAATCATAGAGCGAGGTTTCGAATTATTTAGTTCCAAGAAAAAACATATGACAATGTTGTTTCCAATACAAATGATAAAAAACAATGTGTTTTCATTAGAATTAACTATAATGTTCTTGATTTTCCGTTTATATTAACGAGGGAAGATGTACACGTAAAACCGCTCTAATCAGGCTGAAACGTCAATATATGCAATAAAAACCGAACTTCTTCCCTTTTCAATATCTTGCTCAGTATTTTAACGAGAAACAAATAGATGATTGAAAATGAAGTATTTAAGGTTATTATCTAATCAATTATGTGTTTGCATCATTTTTATCGTATATATATGAATTAATACTCATGGACGGAAAATTCACAAAAAAGTGGAAAACGGAAAAATATTGCCTAACTCGATGATATTTTGTTTATATCACATGAAGTAAAAGGAGATGATAAACGTCAAAATATTGCTAAATTCGATGATTTTTCGTACGAAACAAAATGCAAGAAAACTTGCTTAAAATGCAATATTATGCGAAATTCTGAGATTTGAAGGCCAAATCACATATCGTGATACTACATGAAATAGTATCGAAATATTGGTAAAAATGAATATATTTACGTAGTAATATCAAACTACATGAAAAACGTGAAAAAGTCACTATTTAACCATATTTGAGGATTTTAACTTCAAATCATAGAGCGAGGTTTCGTATTATTTAGATCCAAGAAAAGACATATGACAATGCTGTTTCCAATACAAATGATAAAAAACAATGTGTTTTCATTAGAATTAACTAAAATGTTCCTGATTTTCCGTTTATATTACCGATGGAAGATGTACACGTAAAACCGCTCTAATCCGGCTGAAACGTCGATATATGCAATAAAAACCGAACTTCTCCCCTTTTCAATATCCTCAGTATTTTAACGAGAAAAAAATAGATGATTGAAAATGAGGTATTTAAGGTTATTATATAATCAATTATGTGTTTGCATCATTTTTATCGTATATATATGAATTAATACCCATGGACTGAAAATTCACAAAAACGTGGAAAACGGAAAAATATTGCCTAACTCGATGATATTTTGTTTAAATCACATGAAGGAAAAGGAGATGATAAACGTCAAAATATTGCTAAATTCGATGATTTTTCGTACGAAACAAAATGCAAGAAAACTTGCTTAAAATGCAATATTATGCGAAATTCTGAGATTTGAAGGCCAAATCACATATCGTGATACTACATGAAATAGTATCGAAATATTGGTAAAAATGAATATATTTACGTAATATGAAATTTACTATATGAAAAACGTAATATGTGTAATATTTACGTAATATGAAATTTACTATATGAAAAACGTGAAAAAGTCACTATTTAACCATATTTGAGGATTTTAACTTCAAATCATAGAGCGAGGTTTCGTATTATTTAGATCCAAGAAAAGACATATGACAATGCTGTTTCCAATACAAATGATAAAAAACAATGTGTTTTCATTAGAATTAACTATAGTGTTCTTGATTTTCCGTTTATATTAACGAGGGAAGATGTACACGTAAAACCGCTCTAATCAGGCTGAAACGTCGATATATGCAATAAAAACCGAACTTCTTCCCTTTTCAATATCTTACTCAGTATTTTAACGAGAAACAAATAGATGATTGAAAATGAAGTATTTAAGGTTATTATCTAAGCAATTATGTGTTTGCATCATTTTTATCGTATATATATGAATTAATACCCATGGACGGAAAATTCACAAAAACGTGGAAAACGGCAAAATATTGCCTAATTCGATGATATTTTATTTAAATCACATGAAGGAAAAGGGGATGATAAACGTCAAAATATTGGTAAATTCGATGATTTTTCGTACGAAACAAAATGCAAGAAAACTTGCTTAAAATGCAATATTATGCGAAATTCTGAGATTTGAAGGCCAAATCACAAATTGTGATACTACATGAAATAGTATCGAAATATTGGTAAAAATGAATATATTTACGTAATATCAAACTACATGAAAAACGTGAAAAAGTCACTATTATACCATATTTGAGGATTTTACTTTCATAGAGCGTTCATTTTACTTTTTACATAGAGCGAGGTTTCGAATTATTTAGTTCCAAGAAAAGACATATGACAATGTTGTTTCCAATACAAATGATAAAAAACAATGTGTTTTCATTAGAATTAACTATAATGTTCTTGATTTTCCGTTTATATTAACGAGGGAAGATGTACACGTAAAACCGCTCTAATCCGGTTGAAACGTCGATATATGCAATAAAAACCGAACTTCTCCCCTTTTCAATATCTTACTCAGTTTTTTAACGAGAAACAAATAGATGATTGAAAATGAAGTATTTAAGGTTATTATCTAATCAATTATGTGTTTCCATCATTTTTATCGTATATATATGAAGTAATACCATTGACTGAAAATTCACAAAAACGTGGAAACCGGCAAAATATTGCCTAATTCGATGATATTTTGTTTAAATCACATGAAGGAAAAGGAGATGATAAACGTCAAAATATTGCTAAATTCGATGATTTTTCGTACGAAACAAAATGCAAGAAAACTTGCTTAAAATGCAATATTATGCGAAATTCTGAGATTTGAAGGCCAAATCACATATCGTGATACTACATGAAATAGTATCGAAATATTGGTAAAAATGAATATATTTACGTAATGTCAAACTACATGAAAAACGTGAAAAAGTCACTATTTAACCATATTTGAGGATTTTAACTTCAAATCATAGAGCGAGGTTTCGTATTATTTAGATCCAAGAAAAGACATATGACAATGTTGTTTCCAATACAAATGATAAAAAACAATGTGTTTTCATTAGAATTAACTAAAATGTTCCTGATTTTCCGTTTATATTACCGATGGAAGATGTACACGTAAAACCGCTCTAATCCGGCTGAAACGTCGATATATGCAATAAAAACCGAACTTCTCCCCTTTTCAATATCTTACTCAGTATTTTAACGAGAAAAAAATAGATGATTGAAAATGAGGTATTTAAGGTTATTATCTAATCAATTATGTGTTTGCATCATTTTTATCGTATATATATGAAGTAATACCCATTGACTGAAAATTCACAAAAACGTGGAAATCGGCAAAATATTGCCTAATTCGATGATATTTTGTTTAAATCACATGGAGGAAAAGGGGATGATAAACGTCAAAATATTGCTAAATTCGATGATTTTTCGTACTAAACAAAATGCAAGAAAACTTGCTTAAAATGCAATATTATGCGTAATTCTGAGATTTGAAGGCCAAATCACATATCGTGATACTACATGAAATAGTATCGAAATATTGGTAAAAAATGAATATATTTACTTAATATCAAACTACATGAAAAACGTGAAAAATTCACTATTTAGCCATATATGAGGATTTTAACTTCAAATCATAGAGCGAGGTTTCGTATTATTTAGATCGAAGAAAAGACATATGACAATGTTGTATCCAATACAAATGATAAAAAACAATGTGTTTTCATTAGAATTAACTATAATGTTCTTGATTTTCCGTTTATATTAACGAGGGAAGATGTACACGTAAAACCGCTCTAATCCGGCTGAAACGTCGATATATGCAATAAAAACCGAACTTCTTCCCTTTTCAATATCTTACTCAGTATTTTAACGAGAAACAAATAGATGATTGAAAATGAAGTACTTAAGGTTATTATCTAAGCAATTATGTGTTTGCATCATTTTTATCGTATATATATGAATTAATACCCATGGACGGAAAATTCACAAAAACGTGGAAAACGGCAAAATATTGCCTAATTCGATGATATTTTATTTAAATCACATGAAGGAAAAGGGGATGATAAACGTCAAAATATTGCTAAATTCGATGATTTTTCGTACGAAACAAAATGCAAGAAAACTTGCTTAAAATGCAATATTATGCGAAATTCTGAGATTTGAAGGCCAAATCACATATCGTGATACTACATGAAATAGTATCGAAATATTGGTAAAAATGAATATATTTACGTAGTAATATCAAACTACATGAAAAACGTGAAAAAGTCACTATTTAACCATATTTGAGGATTTTAACTTCAAATCATAGAGCGAGGTTTCGTATTATTTAGATCCAAGAAAAGACATATGACAATGCTGTTTCCAATACAAATGATAAAAAACAATGTGTTTTCATTAGAATTAACTAAAATGTTCCTGATTTTCCGTTTATATTACCGATGGAAGATGTACACGTAAAACCGCTCTAATCCGGCTGAAACGTCGATATATGCAATAAAAACCGAACTTCTCCCCTTTTCAATATCCTCAGTATTTTAACGAGAAAAAAATAGATGATTGAAAATGAGGTATTTAAGGTTATTATCTAATCAATTATGTGTTTGCGTCATTTTTATCGTATATATATGAATTAATACCCATGGACTGAAAATTCACAAAAACGTGGAAAACGGAAAAATATTGCCTAACTCGATGATATTTTGTTTAAATCACATGAAGGAAAAGGAGATGATAAACGTCAAAATATTGCTAAATTCGATGATTTTTCGTACGAAACAAAATGCAAGAAAACTTGCTTAAAATGCAATATTATGCGAAATTCTGAGATTTGAAGGCCAAATCACATATCGTGATACTACATGAAATAGTATCGAAATATTGGTAAAAATGAATATATTTACGTAATATCAAACTATATGAAAAACGTGAAAAAGTCACTATTTAACCATATTTGAGGATTTTAACTTCAAATCATAGAGCGAGGTTTCGTATTATTTAGATCCAAGAAAAGACATATGACTATGCTGTTTCCAATACAAATGATAAAAAACAATGTGTTTTCATTAGAATTAACTATAGTGTTCTTGATTTTCCGTTTATATTAACGAGGGAAGATGTACACGTAAAACCGCTCTAATCAGGCTGAAACGTCGATATATGCAATAAAAACCGAACTTCTTCCCTTTTCAATATCTTACTCAGTATTTTAACGAGAAACAAATAGATGATTGAAAATGAAGTATTTAAGGTTATTATCTAAGCAATTATGTGTTTGCATCATTTTTATCGTATATATATGAAGTAATACCATTGACTGAAAATTCACAAAAACGTGGAAACCGGCAAAATATTGCCTAATTCGATGATATTTTGTTTAAATCACATGAAGGAAAAGGAGATGATAAACGTCAAAATATTGCTAAATTCGATGATTTTTCGTACGAAACAAAATGCAAGAAAACTTGCTTAAAATGCAATATTATGCAAAATTCTGAGATTTGAAGGCCAAATCACATATCGTGATACTACATGAAATAGTATCGAAATATTGGTAAAAATGAATATATTTACGTAATATCAAACTACATGAAAAACGTGAAAAAGTCACTATTTAACCATATTTGAGGATTTTAACTTCAAATCATACAGCGAGGTTTCGTATTATTTAGATCCAAGAAAAGACATATGACAATAATGTTTCCAATACAAATGATAAAAAACAATGTGTTTTCATTAGAATTAACTAAAACGTTCCTGATTTTCCGTTTATATTACCGATGGAAGATGTACACGTAAAACCGCTCTAATCCGGCTGAAACGTCGATATATGCAATAAAAACCGAACTTCTCCCCTTTTCAATATCTTACTCAGTATTTTAACGAGAAAAAAATAGATGATTGAAAATGAGGTATTTAAGGTTATTATCTAATCAATTATGTGTTTGCATCATTTTTATCGTATATATATGAATTAATACCCATGGACTGAAAATTCACAAAAACGTGGAAAACGGCAAAATATTGCCTAATTCGATGATATTTTATTTATATCACATGAAGGAAAAGGGGATGATAAACGACAAAATATTGGTAAATTCGATGATTTTTCGTACGAAACAAAATGCAAGAAAACTTGCTTAAAATGCAATATTATGCGAAATTCTGAGATTTGAAGGCCAAATCACATATTGTGATACTACGTGAAATAGTATCGAAATATTGGTAAAAATGAATATATTTACGTAATATCAAACTACATGAAAAACGTGAAAAAAGTCACTATTTTACCATATTTGAGGATTTTACTTTCAAATCATAGAGCGAGGTTTCGAATTATTTAGTTCCAAGAAAAGACATATGACAATGTTGTTTCCAATACAAATGATAAAAAACAATGTGTTTTCATTAGAATTAACTATAATGTTCTTGATTTTCCGTTTATATTAACGAGAGAAGATGTACACGTAAAACCGCTCTAATCCCTCTGAAACGTCGATATATGCAATAAAAACAGAACTTCTCCCCTTTTCAATGTCTTACTCAGAATTTTAACGAGAAACAAATAGTTGATTGAAAATGAAGTATTTAAGGTTATTATCTAATCAATTATGTGTTTGCATCATTTTTATCGTATATATATGAAGTAATACCCATTGACTGAAAATTCACAAAAACGTGGAAATCGGCAAAATATTGCCTAATTCGATGATATTTTGTTTAAATTACATGAAGGAAAAGGAGATGATAAACGTCAAAATATTGCTAAATTTGATGATTTTTCGTACGAAACAAAATGCAAGAAAACTTGCTTAAAATGCAATATTATGCGAAATTCTGAGATTTGAAGGCCAAATCACATATCGTGATACTACATGAAATAGTATCGAAATATTGGTAAAAATGAATATATTTACGTAGTAATATCAAACTACATGAAAAACGTGAAAAAGTCACTATTTAACCATATTTGAGGATTTTAACTTCAAATCATAGAGCGAGGTTTCGTATTATTTAGATCCAAGAAAAGACATATGACAATGCTGTTTCCAATACAAATGATAAAAAACAATGTGTTTTCATTAGAATTAACTAAAATGTTCCTGATTTTCCGTTTATATTACCGATGGAAGATGTACACGTAAAACCGCTCTAATCCGGCTGAAACGTCGATATATGCAATAAAAACCGAACTTCTCCCCTTTTCAATATCCTCAGTATTTTAACGAGAAAAAAATAGATGATTGAAAATGAGGTATTTAAGGTTATTATCTAATCAATTATGTGTTTGCGTCATTTTTATCGTATATATATGAATTAATACCCATGGACTGAAAATTCACAAAAACGTGGAAAACGGAAAAATATTGCCTAACTCGATGATATTTTGTTTAAATCACATGAAGGAAAAGGAGATGATAAACGTCAAAATATTGCTAAATTCGATGATTTTTCGTACGAAACAAAATGCAAGAAAACTTGCTTAAAATGCAATATTATGCGAAATTCTGAGATTTGAAGGCCAAATCACATATCGTGATACTACATGAAATAGTATCGAAATATTGGTAAAAATGAATATATTTACGTAATATCAAACTATATGAAAAACGTGAAAAAGTCACTATTTAACCATATTTGAGGATTTTAACTTCAAATCATAGAGCGAGGTTTCGTATTATTTAGATCCAAGAAAAGACATATGACAATGCTGTTTCCAATACAAATGATAAAAAACAATGTGTTTTCATTAGAATTAACTATAGTGTTCTTGATTTTCCGTTTATATTAACGAGGGAAGATGTACACGTAAAACCGCTCTAATCAGGCTGAAACGTCGATATATGCAATAAAAACCGAACTTCTTCCCTTTTCAATATCTTACTCAGTATTTTAACGAGAAACAAATAGATGATTGAAAATGAAGTATTTAAGGTTATTATCTAAGCAATTATGTGTTTGCATCATTTTTATCGTATATATATGAAGTAATACCATTGACTGAAAATTCACAAAAACGTGGAAACCGGCAAAATATTGCCTAATTCGATGATATTTTGTTTAAATCACATGAAGGAAAAGGAGATGATAAACGTCAAAATATTGCTAAATTCGATGATTTTTCGTACGAAACAAAATGCAAGAAAACTTGCTTAAAATGCAATATTATGCGAAATTCTGAGATTTGAAGGCCAAATCACATATCGTGATACTACATGAAATAGTATCGAAATATTGGTAAAAATGAATATATTTACGTAATATCAAACTACATGAAAAACGTGAAAAAGTCACTATTTAACCATATTTGAGGATTTTAACTTCAAATCATAGAGCGAGGTTTCGTATTATTTAGATCCAAGAAAAGACATATGACAATGATGTTTCCAATACAAATGATAAAAAACAATGTGTTTTCATTAGAATTAACTAAAACGTTCCTGATTTTCCGTTTATATTACCGATGGAAGATGTACACGTAAAACCGCTCTAATCCGGCTGAAACGTCGATATATGCAATAAAAACCGAACTTCTCCCCTTTTCAATATCTTACTCAGTATTTTAACGAGAAAAAAATAGATGATTGAAAATGAGGTATTTAAGGTTATTATCTAATCAATTATGTGTTTGCATCATTTTTATCGTATATATATGAATTAATACCCATGGACTGAAAATTCACAAAAACGTGGAAAACGGCAAAATATTGCCTAATTCGATGATATTTTATTTATATCACATGAAGGAAAAGGGGATGATAAACGACAAAATATTGGTAAATTCGATGATTTTTCGTACGAAACAAAATGCAAGAAAACTTGCTTAAAATGCAATATTATGCGAAATTCTGAGATTTGAAGGCCAAATCACATATTGTGATACTACATGAAATAGTATCGAAATATTGGTAAAAATGAATATATTTACGTAATATCAAACTACATGAAAAACGTGAAAAAAGTCACTGTTTTACCATATTTGAGGATTTTACTTTCAAATCATAGAGCGAGGTTTCGAATTATTTAGTTCCAAGAAAAGACATATGACAATGTTGTTTCCAATACAAATGATAAAAAACAATGTGTTTTCATTAGAATTAACTATAATGTTCTTGATTTTCCGTTTATATTAACGAGGGAAGATGTACACGTAAAACCGCTCTAATCCGGCTGAAACGTCGATATATGCAATAAAAACAGAACTTCTCCCCTTTTCAATATCTTACTCAGAATTTTAACGAGAAACAAATAGTTGATTGAAAATGAAGTATTTAAGGTTATTATCTAATCAATTATGTGTTTGCATCATTTTTATCGTATATATATGAAGTAATACCCATTGACTGAAAATTCACAAAAACGTGGAAATCGGCAAAATATTGCCTAATTCGATGATATTTTGTTTAAATTACATGAAGGAAAAGGAGATGATAAACGTCAAAATATTGCTAAATTTGATGATTTTTCGTACGAAACAAAATGCAAGAAAACTTGCTTAAAATGCAATATTATGCGAAATTCTGAGATTTGAAGGCCAAATCACATATCGTGATACTACATGAAATAGTATCGAAATATTGGTAAAAATGAATATATTTACGTAATATCAAACTACATGAAAAACGTGAAAAAGTCACTTTTTAACCATATTTGAGGATTTTAACTTCAAATCATAGAGCGAGGTTTCGTATTATTTAGATCCAAGAAAAGACATATGACAATAATGTTTCCAATACAAATGATAAAAAACAATGTGTTTTCATTAGAATTAACTAAAACGTTCCTGATTTTCCGTTTATATTACCGATGGAAGATGTACACGTAAAACCGCTCTAATCCGGCTGAAACGTCGATATATGCAATAAAAACCGAACTTCTCCCCTTTTCAATATCTTACTCAGTATTTTAACGAGAAAAAAATAGATGATTGAAAATGAGGTATTTAAGGTTATTATCTAATCAATTATGTGTTTGCATCATTTTTATCGTATATATATGAATTAATACCCATGGACTGAAAATTCACAAAAACGTGGAAAACGGCAAAATATTGCCTAATTCGATGATATTTTATTTATATCACATGAAGGAAAAGGGGATGATAAACGACAAAATATTGGTAAATTCGATGATTTTTCGTACGAAACAAAATGCAAGAAAACTTGCTTAAAATGCAATATTATGCGAAATTCTGAGATTTGAAGGCCAAATCACATATTGTGATACTACGTGAAATAGTATCGAAATATTGGTAAAAATGAATATATTTACGTAATATCAAACTACATGAAAAACGTGAAAAAAGTCACTATTTTACCATATTTGAGGATTTTACTTTCAAATCATAGAGCGAGGTTTCGAATTATTTAGTTCCAAGAAAAGACATATGACAATGTTGTTTCCAATACAAATGATAAAAAACAATGTGTTTTCATTAGAATTAACTATAATGTTCTTGATTTTCCGTTTATATTAACGAGAGAAGATGTACACGTAAAACCGCTCTAATCCCTCTGAAACGTCGATATATGCAATAAAAACAGAACTTCTCCCCTTTTCAATGTCTTACTCAGAATTTTAACGAGAAACAAATAGTTGATTGAAAATGAAGTATTTAAGGTTATTATCTAATCAATTATGTGTTTGCATCATTTTTATCGTATATATATGAAGTAATACCCATTGACTGAAAATTCACAAAAACGTGGAAATCGGCAAAATATTGCCTAATTCGATGATATTTTGTTTAAATTACATGAAGGAAAAGGAGATGATAAACGTCAAAATATTGCTAAATTTGATGATTTTTCGTACGAAACAAAATGCAAGAAAACTTGCTTAAAATGCAATATTATGCGAAATTCTGAGATTTGAAGGCCAAATCACATATCGTGATACTACATGAAATAGTATCGAAATATTGGTAAAAATGAATATATTTACGTAGTAATATCAAACTACATGAAAAACGTGAAAAAGTCACTATTTAACCATATTTGAGGATTTTAACTTCAAATCATAGAGCGAGGTTTCGTATTATTTAGATCCAAGAAAAGACATATGACAATGCTGTTTCCAATACAAATGATAAAAAACAATGTGTTTTCATTAGAATTAACTAAATGTTCCTGATTTTCCGTTTATATTACCGATGGAAGATGTACACGTAAAACCGCTCTAATCCGGCTGAAACGTCGATATATGCAATAAAAACCGAACTTCTCCCCTTTTCAATATCCTCAGTATTTTAACGAGAAAAAAATAGATGATTGAAAATGAGGTATTTAAGGTTATTATCTAATCAATTATGTGTTTGCGTCATTTTTATCGTATATATATGAATTAATACCCATGGACTGAAAATTCACAAAAACGTGGAAAACGGAAAAATATTGCCTAACTCGATGATATTTTGTTTAAATCACATGAAGGAAAAGGAGATGATAAACGTCAAAATATTGCTAAATTCGATGATTTTTCGTACGAAACAAAATGCAAGAAAACTTGCTTAAAATGCAATATTATGCGAAATTCTGAGATTTGAAGGCCAAATCACATATCGTGATACTACATGAAATAGTATCGAAATATTGGTAAAAATGAATATATTTACGTAATATCAAACTATATGAAAAACGTGAAAAAGTCACTATTTAACCATATTTGAGGATTTTAACTTCAAATCATAGAGCGAGGTTTCGTATTATTTAGATCCAAGAAAAGACATATGACAATGCTGTTTCCAATACAAATGATAAAAAACAATGTGTTTTCATTAGAATTAACTATAGTGTTCTTGATTTTCCGTTTATATTAACGAAGGAAGATGTACACGTAAAACCGCTCTAATCAGGCTGAAACGTCGATATATGCAATAA
>NW_027189257.1:187670-219086 GCF_040958095.1 Procambarus clarkii
ATATATATATATATATATATATATATATATATATATATATGTGTGTATATATATATATATATATATATGTATGCCATATACATATATATGCTATGTTGTATGCTACAACTTGGCTGATAATAAAGCCATTCACAACTGCAGGCCTAATAAAAAAAGGAGGTGGCATAGCAATATCTTACAAAGATACCTTCATCTGCAATAGTCTCATTAGTAATAGAGACGACTATTGTGAATATACCTTTGCCAAGTTCTCCAGTAAATCCCTTAAATCCTCCTTGACTATAAGTGCCATCTATAGATTTCCCAATACCGACATAGCTTCATTCTCAGATAACGTAAGGAATCTTATCATAAATAACAATCTCAACAAAAATCAAACCAACTTAGTGGTTTGTAATGGTGAACAAAACATGCAGATACTTATATATAACCTGTGAATAGAGTGTAATAACACCAAAACTATTTGTTTATTGTTTTATGACCATAATAATTGAATCACTAATATGATTCACTAATATATAATCCTAATAATAATCACTAATATATAATCCATTGAGCATGCTGCATCTCTTTCAGTCTCTTTGCAATTTGAACAAGAGGGTTTTTAATTGATCGAACCATATTCTTAAAGTAAAGTAAATGAGATGTATTCCATATTTTGCAAAATATACGATGAAGGCACACAAACATTCATACCAAAACTGAAGGGCAGGATTTATGAGGAGACATTAGAGGCATTAAATATTCCAAACTAGAAGACAGAAGGAAAAGAGGAGATATGATCACTACGTACAAAACAGTAACAGGAATTGATAAACTTGATAGGGAAGATTTCCCGAGACCTGGAATTTCAAGAACAAGAGGTTATAGATTTAAACGAACTAAACAAAGATGCCGAAGAAATGTAAGACAATTCACTTTTGCGAACAGAATGGTAAACGGTTGGAACATGTTAGGTGAGAAGGTGGTGGAGGCCAAATCCGTCAAAAGTTTCAAAGCATTATATGACAAAGAGTGCTGGGAAAATGGGACACCACGAGTGTAGCTCTCCATCCATCTGATTGATAACCCAAATGAATTTTTCATGGATATGATACCAACATCAAATCATAAATCAGATGTGATCCTATCCCCACTGGATTTTGAAGAAGCCATAGACAGTATGCCTATGCACTCTGCACCAGGCCCTGACTCTTGGAACTCTATATTCATCAAGAACTGTAAAAAACGTTATCGCAGGCCCTTCACATTCTTTGGAGACAAAGCCAAGATACTGGCATTGTCCCTGACATACTAAAAACAGCAGAGATAGCACCGCCCCATAAAGGAGGAAATAAGGCAGAGGCAAAAAACTACAGACCGATAGCACTAACATCGCACATCATAAAAATCTTTGAGAGAATGCTAAGAAGTAAGATCACAAAATACATGGAATCACAGCATCTCCATAACCCCAGACAACATGGTTTCAGAACAGGGCGCTCTTGCCTATCACAGTTGCTGGACCACTCTGACATGGCACTAGATGCCATGGAAGACAAACAAAACGCTTTGACAAAAAAAAGCCTTTGACAAATGTGACCATTGTGTTATTGCACATAAAATGCGTTCAAAAGGAATTACCGGAAAAATAGGCAGATGGATATACAACTTCCTGACTAATAGAACCCAATGTGTAGTAGTCAACAAAATAAAATCTGGACCATCAACCGTAAAGAGCTCAGTCCCCAAGCGTACTGTGCTTGCTCCAATACTTTTTCTCATCCTCATATCGGACATAGACAAGGACACAACCTATAGTACTTGATCATCCTTTGCAGATGACACTAGAATCTTCACGAGAGTAGGCAACATAGAGGACACGGCAAACCTCCAATCAGATGTAAATCAGGTCTTTCTATGGGCTACAGAAAATAACATGGTGATTAACGAACATAAGTTTCAGCTCATGCGCTACGGAAAAAATAAAAAATATAAAAACGGAAACCACTTACAAAACTCAGTCAAATCATAACATTGAACGGAAAAGCAACGTAAAGGATTTGGGTGTACTGATGTCAGAAGGCCTTACATTTAAAGAACACAATAAAGTAGCCGTCACAACTGCAAGAAAAATGACAGGATAGATAACAAGAACTTTTCACACTAGAGATGCTATACCGATGATGATAGTTTTCAAGACGCTAGTGCTCTCTAGAGTGGAATACTGCTGCATAATGAAAGCCCCTTTCAAAGCTGGAGAAATTACTGACCTATACTTATGCATTTATCTTCGGTTTAACACAACAGGCACCAGACACACGCTAGGCATCATACACACTAGGATAAAACAAACATTAGGCTGGAAGTCAGAAAAGAATTCAAAGAATTTTACTGGAAAGGCTTGCTGTTAGGAAAGGAAGTAATTGAGATGAATTAATGCACAGTATGTCAATTTTGTGAAATATATGATAAAGGAACAAAAACATTTATACCAAAACAAAGATGCAGAACTAGGAAACAGGATTTGTTCAACTGAAATTTCAAGACGGACAGAGACCAAAAGACACAAAAATGGAATCAATATACGAAGAGGCCAAACCCCCAAACATACCAGTAATACAAAGAGAAACAACTACACGGCAGTGAGGAGAGAGGCAGAAAGAAATTTTGAAAAAAAGGAACAAACAAATGTAAAGTAGAACAAATCATATTCTATAAATACAGCAACAACCAATTGCAGGTAAAGGATAATATTCAGAGCTTTTAAATGCATGGATGGCGAAATACTCAAGAAATTGTTCACGACTTTTGTTAGACCAAAGTTGGAATATGCAGCGGTTGTATGGTGCCCATATCTTAAGAAGCACATAAACAAACTGGAAAAGGTGCAAAGACATGCTACTAAGTGGCTCCCAGAACTGAAGGACAAGAACTATGAGGAGAGGTTAGAGGCATTAAATATACCAAATATACTACACAAATATATATACTACACATGCACAATAAACTACCCTACACAGGCTGAGTATGGTGTGTACAATAAATTATTAGCTAAAAGATAAGACTGAGTTTGTATAAATGGGGGTTAAGTCAGAGTGGGAAAATGTAAGTGGAGTGCCTAAAAACCCTGTCCTGGGACCTCTGTAATTCATAATATATACAAATAATTTAGACTCAGGTTTGATCAGCAATATTTGAAAATTTCCAGACGATACAAAAGGGATTTTTTTCTGGATTCAGGATTATTTTTTTATGGCTGAAAACAGGTTTTCAGCAATAAAAGAAATACAGTATTGCTGGAACAACCGTCGACATCTTCAAGAGAAAACCTGAACATCTTCAAGAAGTGAAGATGACCTTGAGAAGAAGTATAGGTTAGGAATTGTCTCCAAAGAATTCTCAAAGAATTACTCGTTATTGCTATCCAAGATAATTAGACGAGCCAAAGCTAAATACTACGAAGATAAATTTACCCAAATAAAGAGTACCTTACCTAAAAATATGTATGTACCTTACGTAAATAAACATTTGATTTTGAAGTGCCGGACAAACAAGGCTGTGGTGGATATGTGGGCCTGAGGGGCCTGTCCAAGCAACAGCCTGTTGGATCAAGCTCTCACATGTCAAGCCTGGCCTTGGAAGGGCTTGGTGAGTAGAACAACTACCAGAACCCTATAATGCATGTATCAAGGTGTCCAGGCAGTGAGCACCACATAATGCAGTGCAGTCCTGTAAGAATAAGCACAGTAAGTATGGGCATGGAGGGGGTGCAGCAGTGGCTTGTGAAGGGCTGGAGAGTAAATGGACATGCCCAGGGGTAAAAAGCATTAGGGTAACAGAACATAGCCCATAAAAATAGTAATGACAATGAATGAATAATTATATGAATGCAATAATACTTCATATCTCAATAGGAAAACTAAGCAGGGTGCAAGACAAGGTACTGGTGGTGATAGTGGTTGGTACAAGTCCTCACATCCCCACAGACACCAGTAACAGCCCTCACCTCCCAACACAGTACCCTTGTAGCGAGTTAATCTTATACTCGCTTCATTATCTTATAGCATAACTAATTAACACTAATTACAGAAGCTACACAGGTGATACTTTGGTGTGAGTTGAGCGCACTGAGCGTCGGTATCGGTACACCCTTGTTCCTTAACAACCCTTTGGACCTTTATTACAGAAAAATAGAATCAATTAATTTAATAAAATATAAAATATAAGTGCTTACTTACGATAATACTATCGGTGGAACACAAAATCTTCTTCTTCTTGATAGTAGGTGCAGTTTGCATGAAGGGTTAGTCCTCGCCATGACTGAACTGACGACAAAATGGCCGATGTGTTGATATGGCGTCAGTTGACGCTGTGACGTCACAGGTGAGGGACGCTTTGCGCATTACTCCCTCGTACTTAAAAAGTACTACAGGTACTTTTTGGTTTTATTTTTGAATATGGCAGAAGTTGGACAGCTTTTCAAATCATTATAAGGGAGTGAGTTCCATAAACTAGGTCCCTTTATTTACATAGAGTGTTTACATAGATTAAGTTTGACTCTGGGGATATCAAAGAGATATTTATGTCTGGTGGGGACGTGGCCATGTGTTCTATTACATCTGTCCAGGAAGAGTTTCAGAACAGGGTTTGCAGTTAGAAAAAGGGCTTTATAAACGTAATTTACACAGGAGAATGTATGGAGTGAATTTGTTTAGCATGTTTAAGGATTTGAACAAGGGAGCTGTGTGTTGTCTGAAGGTAGAGTTAGTTATTGTCCTGATAGCAGATTTTTACTGGATGATGATGGGCTTGAGGTAGTTTGCAGAGGTTGAACCCCAAGCACAAACGCCATAAGAATGATAGGGATAGATAAGTGCATAATAGAGTGAGAGGAGAGCAGAGTAGGGTACATAATATCTGATCTTAAACAGTATACCAACTGTTTTAGAAACCTTTTTAGTTATGTGTTGTATATGGGTGCGGAAGTTGAGTCTCTTGTCTAAGTATAGGCTAAGAAACTTTCCATCATTTTTATTGCTAATGTTTACATTATCTATCTGAAGCTGAATTGCATTTGTTGATTTGTTTCCAAATAAGATATAGTAGGTCTTTTCTATGTTTTGTGTGAGGCTTGTTGGTTGACAACCACAAGTAGACTTTTTTTAATTAATTGTTTACAACATTATTTAACAGGAGTGGGTTGGGGTCAGAGTAGATGAGTAGTATCATCAGCCAACAATATAGGTTTAAGTATGTTAGAGACATTAGGGAGATCATTGATGTATATAAGAAACAGGAGGGTCCTAGGATGCTGCTCTGTGGCACCTTTACGGTAATTAAGTGGTAGAGTGGGAGAGGTTATATCATTGATGGCTTCATATTGGTGTCTGTTACTAAGATAGGATCGGATATAGTTTAGGGCAAGGCCACGGATTCCATAATGGTGGAATTTAAGTAAGAGGTAGTTATGGTTAACAGTATCAAAGGCCTTTCTCAGGCCGATGAAGAGTTCAATTGGAAACTCACTTTTGTCAAGGGCTGAGAAGATTAAGTCAAGCAGACTAACAATAGCATCATTGGTACTCTTTTGGGAGCGGAAGCCAAACTGACAGGGACTTAGTATATTGAATTTTACAAGATTGGAGTAGAGCTGTTTGTAAAAAAAAAAAAAATAATTTTGATAATATAGGTAGATTCGATATGGGTCTGTAATTATTTATGTCTGCCGTGTTACCTCCTTTATGAACTGGCGTTACTCTTGCTTTTTTAAGGATATCAGGGAAGGTATGACACTCTAGGGATTTGTTGAACAGCAGTGCTATGGATGGTGCAAGGGCATGGGAGGCACGCCTGTGTACCATCGATGGTATTTCACTAATGTTCCCAGCTTTGGTTTTTAGCGAGTGAATGATGGACACAACATCTGTAGGGCTGACCGGAGAGAGGAGAAGAGAGTTTGGATAGCTGCGTGAAAGATATGTGGTAACATATGTCTGAGTCTCTGGGATTTTTCGGGCAAGGTGAGCACCAAACGATGAAAAGAAGCTATTAAATTCAGTTGCTGTTTCAAGATCTGTTGCAGGTGTATAACCATCCTTGGAGATTTTTATCTTATTATGTAAATGTTGTTTAGCTCCTAGGATGGTAGAGATGGCTCTCCATGTGCTTTTTATGTTGCCTTTTGCTTCTTTGAATCTATTCTCGTAATAGGAACGCTTTGCTCTTATTATACTGGTAAGCACTGATGCATACCTCTTAACTACTTCTTTTCCAACTAGGCCAATCCTAAGTTTTTTTTCATATTCATATTTCTTGTCGATTGCTTTAAGTATGCCATTAGTGAGCCAGGGATTATTTAACCTTTTTGCCAGTTACTTGCTTGGTGAGGAGAGGACAATAAGTATTGTAAAGGCTTTAAATTTTGGAAAGAGGCTAGTTAACGAATTATTATCCTGTGTATTGATAAATTTAGATTCCCAGTTTACATTGTGGAGGGCATTTGTGAGATTGCCTATTGCCGCTTCACATTGTAACCTAAAGGTAATTTTCTTGTTACCTGGTGGTGTTATGGCCATGTTCGCTACAAGGAAGGTAGGATAGTGGTCAGTTGTTCTGTCAGTGATTATACTTGATGTAAGAGGAGCTGTTATGTTGGTCCATCAGTGATCCAGGGTAGTCGCAGATGTTTGAGTGACTCGGGTGGGCCTGGTGATTGCGGGGATGAGCATACAGGAATTCATGCTGTTGAGGAAACAGTCTACTTGAGGGTTATTTTGTAGCCCTAGGTCAATATTGAAATCACCTCTGAGAACTATGTGATTTTTGTTGAGATTATTGTTTATGATAAGGTTCCTCAAGTTGTTATTGTATTTGTGTCTAGCTTCAGACACAAGCATGTTACAGTTATGTCTTAAAGAGTTGAGAGCAATTAAGGATGATAAAGAGTCACTTACAACTAATGTATCAAGTTTGGATACTTGTACACATTTCAGTGCAAGGAGCAAGGCAAATAGTTCAGTCTGAAGGGTAGAGGCCCAGTTGTTTATACGGACTCCCCACTCAAAATATAAGTCATATCCTATTGCCAGGACAACTGCACTTCCAGCTGCACCCGTTGGGCGCTGTAGGAAACCTTCAGTGTATATGATTTGAGAGAGAGAATGCTCTGTGGACAGAGCATCAATATGGCTTAAGACGTTGAGCTTTGCCTCAAGACAAAGCTGGGACTGATCTCTAATTTGCTCCTTTGATGGAAAGGGAGGGATTAAAATTGAAAAGGGTGTAATTTCCTACAGTGCAGGAAAGTGCTATTGTTGTCTCTCTTGGTACAAATTATAAATCTGATACTTTCTGAGTTCAGTTCCAATTTTATTTATCTATTTGAAACAATGTTTACATTCAATAAAGAAATTCTGGAGGGCTTCTGTGCAACGGTTAGGATGAGCTAGCCTAAGCATTTTTATACCAATTTGACAGTTATTTTCAGTAACACGATAAACAACGCTCGGAATATTAAGTTCCTTTCTCATATTAAGTATCTTTGTGGTACGAAGGCACCCAAGGATTATCCTCAAGGCTTCGTTCTGCAATTTTTCAAGCCCTCCAAGCTTTCTTTCAGGATGCCTTAAAGTTAGTTTAGTTCATTTATTATGCACCCCATACCCATCTTGTGGGCGGTAGTGGAAAGGGTTGCAGAGGCACATAATGGGCTCAGGGACTGAACCCAACAATTCATTTAGCTAAGCAAGTTACAATCTTGATGAGCTAGTTACAAAATTCAGTATAAGTCGTCACATCAACAATAGGTTCGAGATCGATCACAAGTACAGTTTCTAAATTAAGCAACTGACATATGTGGAGAGCTAGTGTCACAATTGATATGTTTGTCCTGCACACCGCTCCCCATCCAGTGGGCAGCGGTGGATAGGTTACAATCACTTAGTTACTACTTACAGTTAGCAAACTGGGGATATTTGGCTAAAATTTCTGGTACCAGATCATTTTGAATGAAATATTGACACATCGTTGGTACATTGGTTATAGAATTGTCTCTGAATTCACTATCACATAGTGACGAAGGGGTGTGCAAATAATTTTGTTGACAGTTAACATTTGGTCAGGTCTACATCGGCAGATAATGAGAATTCCCAGAAATACTTGTAACCGAGTCTAAGCCGAGCAGTAGTAACATCTAGAAGTCTGCTGATTTTATTGGATGAACTATAGATGTGTGGCTCCTTTTGCATAATAGTATTGAACGAAAGTTAATCTCCCCAAACACTTTCGCGTTTTGGGCAAGTTACCCCTCCACTCTCTCCATTTTTGTTTGGACATTCCCTGGTAGTGTGCGGAAATACTGAAAAGTGTATACTCTTTTCAACTTTGTCACCTTAATTCTCGTCCTATGTCTTTCATTTTGGTATCAATGCGTTCGCAATAGAATTCCCAACAGAACTATGTGCATATAATGTCAAAGACAGCAGCGCGCTCCACCCGCCGACAAGATGAATGTAGGCCAAGGGTACCAGAAAAAGAAAGCTGAGCCACCCTCAGGCAACTCTCATTACATTAGAGAGTGTGATAATACTGAAAAGTGTATACCCTTTTCAACTTTGTTACCTCAATTCTCATCCTAGTTTTTTCAATTTGGCATCAATGTGTTCGCAATAGAATTCTCTACAGGACTAAAGGCATATAAACTCCAAAAGCCCGGCTTACCATCCGCAACAAACAGAGTAAGCGAGAGTGTGTTACCAGGGAGCGCACAAGAGCGATAAAATGTATACACTCTTTTCATTTTGGTCACCCCAATTTTCATCCTAGGTCTTTCATTTTGGTATCAATGTGTTAGCAATAGAATTATCTACAGGTTTAAATGCATATAAACTCCAAAAGCAAGGTGTACCATCCGCACAAAACAGAGAAAGTGAGAGAAAGTAACCCGGGAGCACTCTAGTGCAATGTAATGTGAACACTCTTTTCACTTTGGTTACCTCAATTCTCGTCATATGTCTTTCATTTTGGTATCAATGTGTTCGCAATTGTATCTGCTGGCATTTTACCCTTTGCTTGGATCTGAAGGGTTTTAGGCTCACCACGATGCAATCTGATAGTACCACAGGTGTATATACCTATCTTCAAGCAGCAATTCACTCATTCAAACCGACTTATAATAGTTATCCATATATAAATGGTAATCTTTGTTCTACCTGTTAACCTGTCATATGAAGAAAGATTGTCAAAGCTTATATTACATTCTCTAGAAAAGCAAAGAATTAGGAGTGACATATGGTAGAGGTGCACAATGGGATGAATGGACATAACAAAGGGGACATTAATGGGGTATTAAAAGTAGCAACACAAGACAGAACTCGAAACAAAGTGTAAAAATTGGAAAAATTTAGATTTAGGAAAGAACTGCATGAGTAAATACACTGGGTTTGTACCTTAAGGTTCATGTATGCAATATTACAGAGTTCCAGTTAACTCCCATGCATGCAATTACTTTATGTTATGTTTATGTTTTTTATGTTAAAATGTTTTTGTTGATTTGTTTGTATATTTTCATAAGTAAAGCATGCTTACCGTCTTATTCCAAGTTTTATGATAACTTTACAAGGTTTAAAACATAAAGTTCAATATATATTCTGGTTTTCACACAGGAATTATACGTTAATATAACATCATAATAACGTAATGATGTCGTGTAAATAACGTTATACTGACGTCATATAAATGTTATATTTATGTTATAAGAACGTAAATTGGATAGCTTTACAGAAAGTAAACAAAAAAAACTAAATGTTGACTGAAAATTATTTATTCTTAAATATAAAGCATGAAAACATTATAATACCATAGCATTCACTATTATTTTTAAATTTTTACATAAATCTTAAAAAACTGTGTCTCAAGAATATATGTTTTTAGTTATATCCTTTGGTTTTAAGAACATCAGATATACGTATTTATGTCAAAAGTTACAGTATTACCTTTGTGGAACCATTTAAAAACGTCCACAAACGTTCTGTGTTTGCTGGGATATGCAATAAAAACAGAACTTCTCCCCTTTTCAATATCTTACTCAGTATTTTAACGAGAAACAAATAGATGATTGAAAATGAAGTATTTAAGGTTATTATCTAATCAATTATGTGTTTGCATCATTTTTATCATATATATATGAATTAATACCCATAGACTGTAAATTCACAAAAACGTGGAAAACGGCAAAATATTGCCTAATTCGATGATATTTTGTTTAAGTCACATAAAGGAAAAGGGGATGATAAACGTCAAAATATTGCTAAATTCGATGATTTTTCGTACGAAACAAAATGCAAGAAAACTTGCTTAAAATGCAATATTTTGCGAAATTCTGATATTTGACTGCCAAATCACATATCGTGATTCTACATGAAATAGAATCGAAATATTGGTTAAAATGAATATATTTACGTAGTATCAAACTACATGAAAAACGTGAAAAAAGTCACTATTTAACCATATTTGAGGATTTTGACTTCAAATCATAGAGCGAGGTTTCGTATTATTTAGATCCAAGAAAAGACATATGACAATGTTGTTTCCAATACAAATGATAAAAATCAATGTTTTTTCATTAGAATTAACTAAAATGTTCCTGATTTTCCGTTTATATTACCGAGGGAAGATGTACACGTAAAACCGCTCTAATCCGGCTGAAACGTCGATATATGCAATAAAAACCGAACTTCTCCCCTTTTCAATATCTTACTCAGTATTTTAACGAGAAACAAATAGATGATTGAAAATGAAGTATTTAAGGTTATTATCTAATCAATTATGTGTTTGCATCATTTTTATCGTGTATATATGAATTAATACACATAAACTGAAAATTCACAAAAACGTGGAAAAACGGCAAAATATTGCCTAATTCGATGATATTTTGTTTAAATCACATAAAGGAAAAGGGGATGATAAACGTCAAAATATTGCTAAATTCGATGATTTTTCGTACGAAACAAAATGCAAGAAAACTTGCTTAAAGTGCAATATTATGCGAAATTCTGAGATTTGAAGGCCAAATCACATATCGTGATACTACATGAAATAGTATCGAAATATTGGTAAAAATGAATATATTTACGTAATATCAAACTACATGAAAAACGTGAAAAAAGTCAATATATAACCATATTTGAGGATTTTAACTTCAAATCACAGAGCGAGGTTTCGTATTATTTAGATCCAAGAAAAGACATATGACAATGTTGTTTCCAATACAAATGATAAAAATCAATGTGTTTTCATTAGTATTAACTAAAATGTTACTGATTTTCCGTTTATATTACCGATGGAAAATGTACACGAAAATCGCTCTATTTCGGCTGAAACGTCGATATATGCAATAAAAACAGAACTTCTCCCCTTTTCAATATCTTACTCAGTATTTTAACGAGAAACAAATAGATGATTGAAAATGAAGTATTTAAGGTTATTATCTAATCAATTATGTGTTTGCATAATTTTTATCGTATATATATGAATTAATACCCATAGACTGTAAATTCACAATAACGTGGAAAACGGCAAAATATTGCCTAATTCGATGATATTTTGTTTAAGTCACATAAAGGAAAAGGGGATGATAAACGTCAAAATATTGCTAAATTCGATGATTTTTCGTACGAAACAAAATGCAAGAAAACTTGCTTAAAATGCAATATTTTGCGAAATTCTGATATTTGACGGCCAAATCACATATCGTGATTCTACATGAAATAGAATCGAAATATTGGTTAAAATGAATATATTTACGTAGTATTAAACTACATGAAAAAGGTGAAAAACGTCACTATTTAACCATATTTGAGGATTTTAACTTCAAATCATAGAGCGAGGTTTCGTATTATTTAGATCCAAGAAAAGACATATGACAATGTTGTTTACAATACAAATGATAAAAATCAATGTGTTTTCATTAGAATTAACTAAAATGTTCCTGATTTTCCGTTTATATTAACGAGGGAAGATGTACACATAAAACCTCTCTAATCCAGCTGAAACGTCGATATATGCAATAAAAACCGAACTTCTCCCCTTTTCAATATCTTACTCAGTATTTTAACGAGAAACAAATAGATGATTGAAAATGAAGTATTTAAGGTTATTATCTAATCAATTATGTGTTTTCATAATTTTTATCGTATATATATGAATTAATACCCAAGACTGAAAATTCACAAAAACGTGGAAAAACGGCAAAATATTACCTAATTCGATGATATTTTGTTTAAATCACATAAAGGAAAAGGGGATGATAAACGTCAAAATATTGCTAAATTCGATGATTTTTCGTACGAAACAAAATGCAAGAAAACTTGCTTAAAATGCAATATTATGCGAAATTCTGAGATTTGAAGGCCAAATCACATATCGTGATACTACATGAAATAGTATCGAAATATTGGTAAAAATGAATATATTTACGTAATATCAAACTACATGAAAAACGTGAAAAAAGTCAATATATAACCATATTTGAGGATTTTAACTTCAAATCACAGAGCGAGGTTTCGTATTATTTAGATCCAAGAAAAGACATATGACAATGTTGTTTCCAATACAAATGATAAAAATCAATGTGTTTTCATTAGTATTAACTAAAATGTTACTGATTTTCCGTTTATATTACCGATGGAAGATGTACACGAAAATCGCTCTATTCCGGCTGAAACGTCGATATATGCAATAAAAACAGAACTTCTCCCCTTTTCAATATCTTACTCAGTATTTTAACGAGAAACAAATAGATGATTGAAAATGAAGTATTTAAGGTTATTATCTAATCAATTATGTGTTTGCATCATTTTTATCGTATATATATGAATTAATACCCATAGACTGTAAATTCACAAAAACGTGGAAAACGGCAAAATATTGCCTAATTCGATGATATTTTGTTTAAGTCACATAAAGGAAAAGGGGATGATAAACGTCAAAATATTGCTAAATTCGATGATTTTTCGTACGAAACAAAATGCAAGAAAACTTGCTTAAAATGCAATATTTTGCGAAATTCTGATATTTGACGGCCAAATCACATATCGTGATTCTACATGAAATAGAATCGAAATATTGGTTAAAATGAATATATTTACGTAGTATTAAACTACATGAAAAAGGTAAAAAAAGTCACTATTTAACCATATTTGAGGATTTTAACTTCAAATCATAGAGCGAGGTTTCGTATTATTTAGATCCAAGAAAAGACATATGACAATGTTGTTTCCAATACAAATGATAAAAATCAATGTGTTTTCATTAGAATTAACTAAAATGTTCCTGATTTTCCGTTTATATTAACGAGGGAAGATGTACACGTAAAACCGCTCTAATCCGGCTGAAACGTCGATATATGCAATAAAAACCGAACTTCTCCCCTTTTCAATATCTTACTCAGTATTTTAACGAGAAACAAATAGATGATTGAAAATGAAGTATTTAAGGTTATTATCTAATCAATTATGTATTTTCATAATTTTTATCGTATATATATGAATTAATACCCAAGACTGAAAATTCACAAAAACGTGGAAAAACGGCAAAATATTGCCTAATTCGATGATATTTTGTTTAAATCACATAAAGGAAAAGGGGATGGTAAACGTCAAAATATTGCTAAATTCGATGATTTTTCGTACGAACAAAAATGCAAGAAAACTTGCTTAAAATGCAATATTATGCGAAATTCTGATATTTGACGGCCAAATCACATATCGTGATTCTACATGAAATAGAATCGAAATATTGGTTAAAATGAATATATTTACGTAGTATTAAACTACATGAAAAAGGTGAAAAACGTCACTATTTAACCATATTTGAGGATTTTAACTTCAAATCATAGAGCGAGGTTTCGTATTATTTAGATCCAAGAAAAGACATATGACAATGTTGTTTCCAATACAAATGATAAAAATCAATGTGTTTTCATTAGAATTAACTAAAATGTTCCTGATTTTCCGTTTATATTAACGAGGGAAGATGTACACGTAAAACCTCTCTAATCCAGCTGAAACGTCGATATATGCAATAAAAACCGAACTTCTCCCCTTTTAAATATCTTACTCAGTATATTAACGAGAAACAAATAGATGATTGAAAATGAAGTATTTAAGGTTATTATCTAATCAATTATGTGTTTTCATAATTTTTATCGTATATATATGAATTAATACCCAAGACTGAAAATTCACAAAAACGTGGAAAAACGGCAAAATATTGCCTAATTCGATGATATTTTGTTTAAATCACATAAAGGAAAAGGGGATGATAAACGTCAAAATATTGCTAAATTCGATGATTTTTCGTACGAAACAAAATGCAAGAAAACTTGCTTAAAATGCAATATTATGCGAAATTCTGAGATTTGAAGGCCAAATCACATATCGTGATACTACATGAAATAGTATCGAAATATTGGTAAAAATGAATATATTTACGTAATATCAAACTACATGAAAAACGTGAAAAAAGTCAATATATAACCATATTTGAGGATTTTAACTTCAAATCACAGAGCGAGGTTTCGTATTATTTAGATCCAAGAAAAGACATATGACAATGTTGTTTCCAATACAAATGATAAAAATCAATGTGTTTTCATTAGTATTAACTAAAATGTTACTGATTTTCCGTTTATATTACCGATGGAAGATGTACACGAAAATCGCTCTATTCCGGCTGAAACGTCGATATATGCAATAAAAACAGAACTTCTCCCCTTTTCAATATCTTACTCAGTATTTTAACGAGAAACAAATAGATGATTGAAAATGAAGTATTTAAGGTTATTATCTAATCAATTATGTGTTTGCATCATTTTTATCGTATATATATGAATTAATACCCATAGACTGTAAATTCACAAAAACGTGGAAAACGGCAAAATATTGCCTAATTCGATGATATTTTGTTTAAGTCACATAAAGGAAAAGGGGATGATAAACGTCAAAATATTGCTAAATTCGATGATTTTTCGTACGAAACAAAATGCAAGAAAACTTGCTTAAAATGCAATATTTTGCGAAATTCTGATATTTGACGGCCAAATCACATATCGTGATTCTACATGAAATAGAATCGAAATATTGGTTAAAATGAATATATTTACGTAGTATTAAACTACATGAAAAAGGTGAAAAAAGTCACTATTTAACTATATTTGAGGATTTTAACTTCAAATCATAGAGCGAGGTTTCGTATTATTTAGATCCAAGAAAAGACATATGACAATGTTGTTTCCAATACAAATGATAAAAATCAATGTGTTTTCATTAGAATTAACTAAAATGTTCCTGATTTTCCGTTTATATTAACGAGGGAAGATGTACACGTAAAACCGCTCTAATCCGGCTGAAACGTCGATATATGCAATAAAAACCGAACTTCTCCCCTTTTCAATATCTTACTCAGTATTTTAACGAGAAACAAATAGATGATTGAAAATGAAGTATTTAAGGTTATTATCTAATCAATTATGTATTTTCATAATTTTTATCGTATATATATGAATTAATACCCGAGACTGAAAATTCACAAAAACGTGGAAAAACGGCAAAATATTGCCTAATTCGATGATATTTTGTTTAAATCACATAAAGGAAAAGGGGATGATAAACGTCAAAATATTGCTAAATTCGATGATTTTTCGTACGAAACAAAATGCAAGAAAACTTGCTTAAAATGCAATATTATGCGAAATTCTGAGATTTGAAGGCCAAATCACATATCGTGATACTACATGAAATAGTATCGAAATATTGGTAAAAATGAATATATTTACGTAATATCAAACTACATGAAAAACGTGAAAAAAGTCAATATATAACCATATTTGAGGATTTTAACTTCAAATCACAGAGCGAGGTTTCGTATTATTTAGATCCAAGAAAAGACATATGACAATGTTGTTTCCAATACAAATGATAAAAATCAATGTGTTTTCATTAGTATTAACTAAAATGTTACTGATTTTCCGTTTATATTACCGATGGAAGATGTACACGAAAATCGCTCTATTCCGGCTGAAACGTCGATATATGCAATAAAACAGAACTTCTCCCCTTTTCAATATCTTACTCAGTATTTTAACGAGAAACAAATAGATGATTGAAAATGAAGTATTTAAGGTTATTATCTAATCAATTATGTGTTTGCATCATTTTTATCGTATATATATGAATTAATACCCATAGACTGTAAATTCACAAAAACGTGGAAAACGGCAAAATATTGCCTAATTCGATGATATTTTGTTTAAGTCACATAAAGGAAAAGGGGATGATAAACGTCAAAATATTGCTAAATTCGATGATTTTTCGTACGAAACAAAATGCAAGAAAACTTGCTTAAAATGCAATATTTGGCGAAATTCTGATATTTGACGGCCAAATCACATATCGTGATTCTACATGAAATAGAATCGAAATATTGGTTAAAATGAATATATTTACGTAGTATTAAACTACATGAAAAAGGTAAAAAAAGTCACTATTTAACCATATTTGAGGATTTTAACTTCAAATCATAGAGCGAGGTTTCGTATTATTTAGATCCAAGAAAAGACATATGACAATGTTGTTTCCAATACAAATGATAAAAATCAATGTGTTATCATTAGAATTAACTAAAATGTTCCTGATTTTCCGTTTATATTAACGAGGGAAGATGTACACGTAAAACCGCTCTAATCCGGCTGAAACGTCGATATATGCAATAAAAACCGAACTTCTCCCCTTTTCAATATCTTACTCAGTATTTTAACGAGAAACAAATAGATGATTGAAAATGAAGTATTTAAGGTTATTATCTAATCAATTATGTATTTTCATAATTTTTATCGTATATATATGAATTAATACCCAAGACTGAAAATTCACAAAAACGTGGAAAAACGGCAAAATATTGCCTAATTCGATGATATTTTGTTTAAATCACATAAAGGAAAAGGGGATGGTAAACGTCAAAATATTGCTAAATTCGATGATTTTTCGTACGAACAAAAATGCAAGAAAACTTGCTTAAAATGCAATATTATGCGAAATTCTGATATTTGACGGCCAAATCACATATCGTGATTCTACATGAAATAGAATCGAAATATTGGTTAAAATGAATATATTTACGTAGTATTAAACTACATGAAAAAGGTGAAAAACGTCACTATTTAACCATATTTGAGGATTTTAACTTCAAATCATAGAGCGAGGTTTCGTATTATTTAGATCCAAGAAAAGACATATGACAATGTTGTTTCCAATACAAATGATAAAAATCAATGTGTTTTCATTAGAATTAACTAAAATGTTCCTGATTTTCCGTTTATATTAACGAGGGAAGATGTACACGTAAAACCTCTCTAATCCAGCTGAAACGTCGATATATGCAATAAAAACCGAACTTCTCCCCTTTTCAATATCTTACTCAGTATATTAACGAGAAACAAATAGATGATTGAAAATGAAGTATTTAAGGTTATTATCTAATCAATTATGTGTTTTCATAATTTTTATCGTATATATATGAATTAATACCCAAGACTGAAAATTCACAAAAACGTGGAAAAACGGCAAAATATTGCCTAATTCGATGATATTTTGTTTAAATCACATAAAGGAAAAGGGGATGATAAACGTCAAAATATTGCTAAATTCGATGATTTTTCGTACGAAACAAAATGCAAGAAAACTTGCTTAAAATGCAATATTATGCGAAATTCTGAGATTTGAAGGCCAAATCACATATCGTGATACTACATGAAATAGTATCGAAATATTGGTAAAAATGAATATATTTACGTAATATCAAACTACATGAAAAACGTGAAAAAAGTCAATATATAACCATATTTGAGGATTTTAACTTCAAATCACAGAGCGAGGTTTCGTATTATTTAGATCCAAGAAAAGACATATGACAATGTTGTTTCCAATACAAATGATAAAAATCAATGTGTTTTCATTAGTATTAACTAAAATGTTACTGATTTTCCGTTTATATTACCGATGGAAGATGTACACGAAAATCGCTCTATTCCGGCTGAAACGTCGATATATGCAATAAAAACAGAACTTCTCCCCTTTTCAATATCTTACTCAGTATTTTAACGAGAAACAAATAGATGATTGAAAATGAAGTATTTAAGGTTATTATCTAATCAATTATGTGTTTGCATCATTTTTATCGTATATATATGAATTAATACCCATAGACTGTAAATTCACAAAAACGTGGAAAACGGCAAAATATTGCCTAATTCGATGATATTTTGTTTAAGTCACATAAAGGAAAAGGGGATGATAAACGTCAAAATATTGCTAAATTCGATGATTTTTCGTACGAAACAAAATGCAAGAAAACTTGCTTAAAATGCAATATTTTGCGAAATTCTGATATTTGACGGCCAAATCACATATCGTGATTCTACATGAAATAGAATCGAAATATTGGTTAAAATGAATATATTTACGTAGTATTAAACTACATGAAAAAGGTGAAAAAAGTCACTATTTAACTATATTTGAGGATTTTAACTTCAAATCATAGAGCGAGGTTTCGTATTATTTAGATCCAAGAAAAGACATATGACAATGTTGTTTCCAATACAAATGATAAAAATCAATGTGTTTTCATTAGAATTAACTAAAATGTTCCTGATTTTCCGTTTATATTAACGAGGGAAGATGTACACGTAAAACCGCTCTAATCCGGCTGAAACGTCGATATATGCAATAAAAACCGAACTTCTCCCCTTTTCAATATCTTACTCAGTATTTTAACGAGAAACAAATAGATGATTGAAAATGAAGTATTTAAGGTTATTATCTAATCAATTATGTATTTTCATAATTTTTATCGTATATATATGAATTAATACCCGAGACTGAAAATTCACAAAAACGTGGAAAAACGGCAAAATATTGCCTAATTCGATGATATTTTGTTTAAATCACATAAAGGAAAAGGGGATGATAAACGTCAAAATATTGCTAAATTCGATGATTTATCGTACGAAACAAAATGCAAGAAAACTTGCTTAAAATGCAATATTATGCGAAATTCTGAGATTTGAAGGCCAAATCACATATCGTCATACCACATGAAATAGTATCGAAATATTGGTAAAAATGAATATATTTACGTAATATCAAACTACATGAAAAACGTGAAAAAAGTCAATATATAACCATATTTGAGGATTTTAACTTCAAATCACAGAGCGAGGTTTCGTATTATTTAGATCCAAGAAAAGACATATGACAATGTTGTTTCCAATACAAATGATAAAAATCAATGTGTTTTCATTAGTATTAACTAAAATGTTACTGATTTTCCGTTTATATTACCGATGGAAGATGTACACGAAAATCGCTCTATTCCGGCTGAAACGTCGATATATGCAATAAAAACAGAACTTCTCCCCTTTTCAATATCTTACTCAGTATTTTAACGAGAAACAAATAGATGATTGAAAATGAAGTATTTAAGGTTATTATCTAATCAATTATGTGTTTGCATCATTTTTATCGTATATATATGAATTAATACCCATAGACTGTAAATTCACAAAAACGTGGAAAACGGCAAAATATTGCCTAATTCGATGATATTTTGTTTAAGTCACATAAAGGAAAAGGGGATGATAAACGTCAAAATATTGCTAAATTCGATGATTTTTCGTACGAAACAAAATGCAAGAAAACTTGCTTAAAATGCAATATTTTGCGAAATTCTGATATTTGACGGCCAAATCACATATCGTGATTCTACATGAAATAGAATCGAAATATTGGTTAAAATGAATATATTTACGTAGTATTAAACTACATGAAAAAGGTGAAAAAAGTCACTATTTAACCATATTTGAGGATTTTAACTTCAAATCATAGAGCGAGGTTTCGTATTATTTAGATCCAAGAAAAGACATATGACAATGTTGTTTCCAATACAAATGATAAAAATCAATGTGTTTTCATTAGAATTAACTAAAATGTTCCTGATTTTCCGTTTATATTAACGAGGGAAGATGTACACGTAAAACCGCTCTAATCCGGCTGAAACGTCGATATATGCAATAAAAACCGAACGTCTCCCCTTTTCAATATCTTACTCAGTATTTTAACGAGAAACAAATAGATGATTGAAAATGAAGTATTTAAGGTTATTATCTAATCAATTATGTGTTTTCATAATTTTTATCGTATATATATGAATTAATACCCAAGACTGAAAATTCACAAAAACGTGGAAAAACGGCAAAATATTGCCTAATTCGATGATATTTTGTTTAAATCACATTAAGGAAAAGGGGATGATAAACGTCAAAATATTGCTAAATTCGATGATTTTTCGTACGATACAAAATGCAAGAAAACTTGCTTAAAATGCAATATTATGCGAAATTCTGAGATTTGAAGGCCAAATCACATATCGTGATACTACATGAAATAGTATCGAAATATTGGTAAAAATGAATATATTTACGTAATATCAAACTACATGAAAAACGTGAAAAAAGTCAATATATAACCATATTTGAGGATTTTAACTTCAAATCACAGAGCGAGGTTTCGTATTATTTAGATCCAAGAAAAGACATATGACAATGTTGTTTCCAATACAAATGATAAAAATCAATGTGTTTTCATTAGTATTAACTAAAATGTTACTGATTTTCCGTTTATATTACCGATGGAAGATGTACACGAAAATCGCTCTTTTCCGGCTGAAACGTCGATATATGCAATAAAAACAGAACTTCTCCCCTTTTCAATATCTTACTCAGTATTTTAACGAGAAACAAATAGATGATTGAAAATGAAGTATTTAAGGTTATTATCTAATCAATTATGTGTTTGCATCATTTTTATCGTATATATATGAATTAATACCCATAGACTGTAAATTCACAAAAACGTGGAAAACGGCAAAATATTGCCTAATTCGATGATATTTTGTTTAAGTCACATAAAGGAAAAGGGGATGATAAACGTCAAAATATTGCTAAATTCGATGATTTTTCGTACGAAACAAAATGCAAGAAAACTTGCTTAAAATGCAATATTTTGCGAAATTCTGATATTTGACGGGCAAATCACATATCGTGATTCTACATGAAATAGAATCGAAATATTGGTTAAAATGAATATATTTACGTAGTATTAAACTACATGAAAAAGGTGAAAAAAGTCACTATTTAACCATATTTGAGGATTTTAACTTCAAATCATAGAGCGAGGTTTCGTATTATTTAGATCCAAGAAAAGACATATGACAATGTTGTTTCCAATACAAATGATAAAAATCAATGTGTTTTCATTAGAATTAACTAAAATGTTCCTGATTTTCCGTTTATATTAACGAGGGAAGATGTACACGTAAAACCGCTCTAATCCGGCTGAAACGTCGATATATGCAATAAAAACCGAACTTCTCCCCTTTTCAATATCTTACTCAGTATTTTAACGAGAAACAAATAGATGATTGAAAATGAAGTATTTAAGGTTATTATCTAATCAATTATGTGTTTTCATAATTTTTATCGTATATATATGAATTAATACCCAAGACTGAAAATTCACAAAAACGTGGAAAAACGGCAAAATATTGCCTAATTCGATGATATTTTGTTTAAATCACATAAAGGAAAAGGTGATGATAAACGTCAAAATATTGCTAAATTCGATGATTTTTCGTACGAAACAAAATGCAAGAAAACTTGCTTAAAATGCAATATTATGCGAAATTCTGAGATTTGAAGGCCAAATCACATATCGTGATACTACATGAAATAGTATCGAAATATTGGTAAAAATGAATATATTTACGTAATATCAAACTACATGAAAAACGTGAAAAAAAGTCAATATATAACCATATTTGAGGATTTTAACTTCAAATCACAGAGCGAGGTTTCGTATTATTTAGATCCAAGAAAAGACATATGACAATGTTGTTTCCAATACAAATGATAAAAATCAATGTGTTTTCATTAGTATTAACTAAAATGTTACTGATTTTCCGTTTATATTACCGATGGAAGATGTACACGAAAATCGCTCTATTCCGGCTGAAACGTCGATATATGCAATAAAAACAGAACTTCTCCCCTTTTCAATATCTTACTCAGTATTTTAACGAGAAACAAATAGATGATTGAAAATGAAGTATTTAAGGTTATTATCTAATCAATTATGTGTTTGCATCATTTTTATCGTATATATATGAATTAATACCCATAGACTGTAAATTCACAAAAACGTGGAAAACGGCAAAATATTGCCTAATTCGATGATATTTTGTTTAAGTCACATAAAGGAAAAGGGGATGATAAACGTCAAAATATTGCTAAATTCGATGATTTTTCGTTCGAAACAAAATGCAAGAAAACTTGCTTAAAATGCAATATTTTGCGAAATTCTGATATTTGACGGCCAAATCACATATCGTGATTCTACATGAAATAGAATCGAAATATTGGTTAAAATGAATATATTTACGTAGTATCAAACTACATGAAAAACGTGAAAAAAGTCACTATTTAACCATATTTGAGGATTTTAACTTCAAATCATAGAGCGAGGTTTCGTATTATTTAGATCCAAGAAAAGACATATGACAATGTTGTTTCCAATACAAATGATAAAAATCAATGTGTTTTCATTAGAATTAACTAAAATGTTCCTGATTTTCCGTTTATATTACCGAGGGAAGATGTACACGTAAAACCGCTCTAATCCGGCTGAAACGTCGATATATGCAATAAAAACCGAACTTCTCCCCTTTTCAATATCTTACTCAGTATTTTAACGAGAAACAAATAGATGATTGAAAATGAAGTATTTAAGGTTATTATCTAATCAATTATGTATTTTCATAATTTTTATCGTATATATATGAATTAATACCCATAGACTGTAAATTCACAATAACGTGGAAAACGGCAAAATATTGCCTAATTCGATGATATTTTGTTTAAGTCACATAAAGGAAAAGGGGATGATAAACGTCAAAATATTGCTAAATTCGATGATTTATCGTACGAAACAAAATGCAAGAAAACTTGCTTAAAATGCAATATTATGCGAAATTCTAAGATTTGAAGGCCAAATCACATATCGTGATACTACATGAAATAGTATCGAAATATTGGTAAAAATGAATATATTTACGTAATATCAAACTACATGAAAAACGTGAAAAAAGTCAATATTTAACCATATTTGAGGATTTTAACTTCGAATCACAGAGCGAGGTTTCGTATTATTTAGATCAAAGAAAAGACATATGACAATGTTTTTTCCAATACAAATGATAAAAATCAATGTGTTTTCATTAGTATTAACTAAAATGTTACTGATTTTCCGTTTATATTACCGATGGAAGATGTACACGAAAATCTTTCTATTCCGGCTGAAACGTCGATATATGCAATAAAAACAGAACTTCTTCCCTTTTCAATATCTTACTCAGTATTTTAACGAGAAACAAATAGATGATTGAAAATGAAGTATTTAAGGTTATTATCTAATCAATTATGTGTTTTCATTATTTTTATCGTATATATATGAATTAATACCCAAGACTGAAAATTCACAAAAACGTGGAAAAACGGCAAAATATTGCCTAATTCGATGATATTTTGTTTAAATCACATAAAGGAAAAGGGGATGATAAACGTCAAAATATTGCTAAATTCGATGATTTTTCGTACGAAACAAAATGCAAGAAAACTTGCTTAAAATGCAATATTATGCGAAATTCTGAGATTTGAAGGCCAAATCACATATCGTGATACTACATGAAATAGTATCGAAATATTGGTAAAAATGAATATATTTACGTAATATCAAACTACATGAAAAACGTGAAAAAAGTCAATATATAACCATATTTGAGGATTTTAACTTCAAATCACAGAGCGAGGTTTCGTATTATTTAGATCCAAGAAAAGACATATGACAATGTTGTTTCCAATACAAATGATAAAAATCAATGTGTTTTCATTAGTATTAACTAAAATGTTACTGATTTTCCGTTTATATTACCGATGGAAGATGTACACGAAAATCGCTCTATTCCGGCTGAAACGTCGATATATGCAATAAAAACAGAACTTCTCCCCTTTTCAATATCTTACTCAGTATTTTAACGAGAAACAAATAGATGATTGCAAATGAAGAATTTAAGGTTATTATCTAATCAATTATGTGTTTGCATCATTTTTATCGTATATATATGAATTAATACCCATAGACTGTAAATTCACAAAAACGTGGAAAACGGCAAAATATTGCCTAATTCAATGATATTTTGTTTAAGTCACATAAAGGAAAAGGGGATGATAAACGTCAAAATATTGCTAAATTCGATGATTTTTCGTACGAAACAAAATGCAAGAAAACTTGCTTAAAATGCAATATTTTGCGAAATTCTGATATTTGACGGCCAAATCACATATCGTGATTCTACATGAAATAGAATCGAAATATTGGTTAAAATGAATATATTTACGTAGTATTAAACTACATGAAAAAGGTGAAAAAAGTCACTATTTAACCATATTTGAGGATTTTAACTTCAAATCATAGAGCGAGGTTTCGTATTATTTAGATCCAAGAAAAGACATATGACAATGTTGTTTCCAATACAAATGATAAAAATCAATGTGTTTTCATTAGAATTAACTAAAATGTTCCTGATTTTCCGTTTATATTAACGAGGGAAGATGTACACGTAAAACCGCTCTAATCCGGCTGAAACGTCGATATATGCAATAAAAACCGAACTTCTCCCCTTTTCAATATCTTACTCAGTATTTTAACGAGAAACAAATAGATGATTGAAAATGAAGTATTTAAGGTTATTATCTAATCAATTATGTGTTTTCATAATTTTTATCGTATATATATGAATTAATACCCAAGACTGAAAATTCACAAAAACGTGGAAAAACGGCAAAATATTGCCTAATTCGATGATATTTTGTTTAAATCACATAAAGGAAAAGGTGATGATAAACGTCAAAATATTGCTAAATTCGATGATTTTTCGTACGAAACAAAATGCAAGAACACTTGCTTAAAATGCAATATTATGCGAAATTCTGACATTTGAAGGCCAAATCACATATCGTGATACTACATGAAATAGTATCGAAATATTGGTAAAAATGATAATATTTACGTAATATCAAACTACATGAAAAACGTGAAAAAAGTCAATATATAACCATATTTGAGGATTTTAACTTCAAATCACAGAGCGAGGTTTCGTATTATTTAGATCCAAGAAAAGACATATGACAATGTTGTTTCCAATACAAATGATAAAAATCAATGTGTTTTCATTAGTATTAACTAAAATGTTACTGATTTTCCGTTTATATTACCGATGGAAGATGTACACGAAAATCGCTCTATTCCGGCTGAAACGTCGATATATGCAATAAAAACAGAACTTCTCCCCTTTTCAATATCTTACTCAGTATTTTAACGAGAAACAAATAGATGATTGAAAATGAAGTATTTAAGGTTATTATCTAATCAATTATGTGTTTGCATCATTTTTATCGTATATATATGAATTAATACCCATAGACTGTAAATTCACAAAAACGTGGAAAACGGCAAAATATTGCCTAATTCGATGATATTTTGTTTAAGTCACATAAAGGAAAAGGGGATGATAAACGTCAAAATATTGCTAAATTCGATGATTTTTCGTACGAAACAAAATGCAAGAAAACTTGCTTAAAATGCAATATTTTGCGAAATTCTGATATTTGACGGCCAAATCACATATCGTGATTCTACATGAAATAGAATCGAAATATTGGTTAAAATGAATATATTTACGTAGTATTAAACTACATGAAAAAGGTGAAAAAAGTCACTATTTAACCATATTTGAGGATTTTAACTTCAAATCATAGAGCGAGGTTTCGTATTATTTAGATCCAAGAAAAGACATATGACAATGTTGTTTCCAATACAAATGATAAAAATCAATGTGTTTTCATTAGAATTAACTAAAATGTTCCTGATTTTCCGTTTATATTAACGAGGGAAGATGTACACGTAAAACCGCTCTAATCCGGCTGAAACGTCGATATATGCAATAAAAACCGAACTTCTCCCCTATTCAATATCTTACTCAGTATTTTAACGAGAAACAAATAGATGATTGAAAATGAAGTATTTAAGGTTATTATCTAATCAATTATGTGTTTTCATAATTTTTATCGTATATATATGAATTAATACCCAAGACTGAAAATTCACAAAAACGTGGAAAAACGGCAAAATATTGCCTAATTCGATGATATTTTGTTTAAATCACATAAAGGAAAAGGTGATGATAAACGTCAAAATATTGCTAAATTCGATGATTTTTCGTACGAAACAAAATGCAAGAACACTTGCTTAAAATGCAATATTATGCGAAATTCTGACATTTGAAGGCCAAATCACATATCGTGATACTACATGAAATAGTATCGAAATATTGGTAAAAATGATAATATTTACGTAATATCAAACTACATGAAAAACGTGAAAAAAGTCAATATATAACCATATTTGAGGATTTTAACTTCAAATCACAGAGCGAGGTTTCGTATTATTTAGATCCAAGAAAAGACATATGACAATGTTGTTTCCAATACAAATGATAAAAATCAATGTGTTTTCATTAGTATTAACTAAAATGTTACTGATTTTCCGTTTATATTACCGATGGAAGATGTACACGAAAATCGCTCTATTCCGGCTGAAACGTCGATATATGCAATAAAAACAGAACTTCTCCCCTTTTCAATATCTTACTCAGTATTTTAACGAGAAACAAATAGATGATTGAAAATGAAGTATTTAAGGTTATTATCTAATCAATTATGTGTTTGCATCATTTTTATCGTATATATATGAATTAATACCCATAGACTGTAAATTCACAAAAACGTGGAAAACGGCAAAATATTGCCTAATTCGATGATATTTTGTTTAAGTCACATAAAGGAAAAGGGGATGATAAACGTCAAAATATTGCTAAATTCGATGATTTTTCGTACGAAACAAAATGCAAGAAAACTTGCTTAAAATGCAATATTTTGCGAAATTCTGATATTTGACGGCCAAATCACATATCGTGATTCTACATGAAATAGAATCGAAATATTGGTTAAAATGAATATATTTACGTAGTATTAAACTACATGAAAAAGGTGAAAAAAGTCACTATTTAACCATATTTGAGGATTTTAACTTCAAATCATAGAGCGAGGTTTCGTATTATTTATATCCAAGAAAAGACATATGACAATGTTGTTTCCAATACAAATGATAAAAATCAATGTGTTTTCTTTAGAATTAACTAAAATGTTCCTGATTTTCCGTTTATATTAACGAGGGAAGATGTACACGTAAAACCGCTCTAATCCGGCTGAAACGTCGATATATGCAATAAAAACCGAACTTCTCCCCTTTTCAATATCTTACTCAGTATTTTAACGAGAAACAAATAGATGATTGAAAATGAAGTATTTAAGGTTATTATCTAATCAATTATGTGTTTTCATAATTTTTATCGTATATATATGAATTAATACCCAAGACTGAAAATTCACAAAAACGTGGAAAAACGGCAAAATATTGCCTAATTCGATGATATTTTGTTTAAATCACATAAAGGAAAAGGTGATGATAAACGTCAAAATATTGCTAAATTCGATGATTTTTCGTACGAAACAAAATGCAAGAAAACTTGCTTAAAATGCAATATTATGCGAAATTCTGAGATTTGAAGGCCAAATCACATATCGTGATACTACATGAAATAGTATCGAAATATTGGTAAAAATGAATATATTTACGTAATATCAAACTACATGAAAAACGTGAAAAAAGTCAATATATAACCATATTTGAGGATTTTAACTTCAAATCACAGAGCGAGGTTTCGTATTATTTAGATCCAAGAAAAGACATATGACAATGTTGTTTCCAATACAAATGATAAAAATCAATGTGTTTTCATTAGTATTAACTAAAATGTTACTGATTTTCCGTTTATATTACCGATGGAAGATGTACACGAAAATCGCTCTATTCCGGCTGAAACGTCGATATATGCAATAAAAACCGAACTTCTCCCCTTTTCAATATCTTACTCAGTATTTTAACGAGAAACAAATAGATGATTGAAAATGAAGTATTTAAGGTTATTATCTAATCAATTATGTGTTTGCATCATTTTTATCGTATATATATGAATTAATACCCATAGACTGTAAATTCACAAAAACGTGGAAAACGGCAAAATATTGCCTAATTCGATGATATTTTGTTTAAGTCACATAAAGGAAAACGGGATGATAAACGTCAAAATATTGCTAAATTCGATGATTTTTCGTACGAAACAAAATGCAAGAAAACTTGCTTAAAATGCAATATTTTGCGAAATTCTGATATTTGACGGCCAAATCACATATCGTGATTCTACATGAAATAGAATCGAAATATTGGTTAAAATGAATATATTTACGTAGTATCAAACTACATGAAAAACGTGAAAAAAGTCACTATTTAACCATATTTGAGGATTTTAACTTCAAATCATAGAGCGAGGTTTCGTATTATTTAGATCCAAGAAAAGACATATGACAAAGTTGTTTCCAATACAAATGATAAAAATCAATGTGTTTTCATTATAATTAACTAAAATGTTCCTGATTTTCCGTTTATATTACCGAGGGAAGATGCACACGTAAAACCGCTCTAATCCGGCTGAAACGTCGATATATGCAATAAAAACCGAACTTCTCCCCTTTTAAATATCTTACTCAGTATTTTAACGAGAAACAAATAGATGATTGAAAATGAAGTATTTAAGGTTATTATCTAATCAATTATGTGTTTGCATAATTTTTATCGTATATATATGAATTAATTCCCATAGACTGTAAATTCACAATAACGTGGAAAACGGCAAAATATTGCCTAATTCGATGATATTTTGTTTAAGTCACATAAAGGAAAAGGGGATGATAAACGTCAAAATATTGCTAAATTCGATGATTTATCGTACGAAACAAAATGCAAGAAAACTTGCTTAAAATGCAATATTATGCGAAATTCTAAGATTTGAAGGCCAAATCACATATCGTGATACTACATGAAATAGTATCGAAATATTGGTAAAAATGAATATATTTACGTAATATCAAACTACATGAAAAACGTGAAAAAAGTCAATATATAACCATATTTGAGGATTTTAACTTCGAATCACAGAGCGAGGTTTCGTATTATTTAGATCAAAGAAAAGACATATGACAATGTTTTTTCCAATACAAATGATAAAAATCAATGTGTTTTCATTAGTATTAACTAAAATGTTACTGATTTTCCGTTTATATTACCGATGGAAGATGTACACGAAAATCTTTCTATTCCGGCTGAAACGTCGATATATGCAATAAAAACAGAACTTCTTCCCTTTTCAATATCTTACTCAGTATTTTAACGAGAAACAAATAGATGATTGAAAATGAAGTATTTAAGGTTATTATCTAATCAATTATGTGTTTTCATTATTTTTATCGTATATATATGAATTAATACCCAAGACTGAAAATTCACAAAAACGTGGAAAAACGGCAAAATATTGCCTAATTCGATGATATTTTGTTTAAATCACATAAAGGAAAAGGGGATGATAAACGTCAAAATATTGCTAAATTCGATGATTTTTCGTACGAAACAAAATGCAAGAAAACTTGCTTAAAATGCAATATTATGCGAAATTCTGAGATTTGAAGGCCAAATCACATATCGTGATACTACATGAAATAGTATCGAAATATTGGTAAAAATGAATATATTTACGTAATATCAAACTACATGAAAAACGTGAAAAAAGTCAATATATAACCATATTTGAGGATTTTAACTTCAAATCACAGAGCGAGGTTTCGTATTATTTAGATCCAAGAAAAGACATATGACAATGTTGTTTCCAATACAAATGATAAAAATCAATGTGTTTTCATTAGTATTAACTAAAATGTTACTGATTTTCCGTTTATATTACCGATGGAAGATGTACACGAAAATCGCTCTATTCCGGCTGAAACGTCGATATATGCAATAAAAACAGAACTTCTCCCCTTTTCAATATCTTACTCAGTATTTTAACGAGAAACAAATAGATGATTGCAAATGAAGTAATTTAAGGTTATTATCTAATCAATTATGTGTTTGCATCATTTTTATCGTATATATATGAATTAATACCCATAGACTGTAAATTCACAAAAACGTGGAAAACGGCAAAATATTGCCTAATTCAATGATATTTTGTTTAAGTCACATAAAGGAAAAGGGGATGATAAACGTCAAAATATTGCTAAATTCGATGATTTTTCGTACGAAACAAAATGCAAGAAAACTTGCTTAAAATGCAATATTTTGCGAAATTCTGATATTTGACGGCCAAATCACATATCGTGATTCTACATGAAATAGAATCGAAATATTGGTTAAAATGAATATATTTACGTAGTATTAAACTACATGAAAAAGGTGAAAAAAGTCACTATTTAACCATATTTGAGGATTTTAACTTCAAATCATAGAGCGAGGTTTCGTATTATTTAGATCCAAGAAAAGACATATGACAATGTTGTTTCCAATACAAATGATAAAAATCAATGTGTTTTCATTAGAATTAACTAAAATGTTCCTGATTTTCCGTTTATATTAACGAGGGAAGATGTACACGTAAAACCGCTCTAATCCGGCTGAAACGTCGATATATGCAATAAAAACCGAACTTCTCCCCTTTTCAATATCTTACTCAGTATTTTAACGAGAAACAAATAGATGATTGAAAATGAAGTATTTAAGGTTATTATCTAATCAATTATGTGTTTTCATAATTTTTATCGTATATATATGAATTAATACCCAAGACTGAAAATTCACAAAAACGTGGAAAAACGGCAAAATATTGCCTAATTCGATGATATTTTGTTTAAATCACATAAAGGAAAAGGTGATGATAAACGTCAAAATATTGCTAAATTCGATGATTTTTCGTACGAAACAAAATGCAAGAAAACTTGCTTAAAATGCAATATTATGCGAAATTCTGACATTTGAAGGCCAAATCACATATCGTGATACTACATGAAATAGTATCGAAATATTGGTAAAAATGAATATATTTACGTAATATCAAACTACATGAAAAACGTGAAAAAAGTCAATATATAACCATATTTGAGGATTTTAACTTCAAATCACAGAGCGAGGTTTCGTATTATTTAGATCCAAGAAAAGACATATGACAATGTTGTTTCCAATACAAATGATAAAAATCAATGTG